>NC_063334.1:86149521-86207623 GCF_021869965.1 Rhincodon typus
TCAGTGGAGGGGGACTGGTCGGGCCTGCGGGACAGGAAGAAGCGGAGGGCCTTAAGGCCATCTGCATGGGGAATGCAGGTGTAGAGGGACTGGACGTCCATGGTAAAGATGAGGTGTTGGGGACCGGGGAATTGGAAGTTCTGGAGGAGGTGGAGGGCGTGGGTGGTGTCACGGACATAGGTAGGGAGTTCCTGGACCAAGGGGGAGAAAATGGAGTCTAGATAGTTGGAGATCAGTTTGGTGGGGCAGGAGCAGGCGGAGACAATGGGTCGACCAGGGCATTCAGGTTTGTGGATTTTGGGAAGGAGATAGAAGCGGGCAGTGCGAGGTTGGGGAACGATGAGGTTGGAGGCCGTGGGTGGGAGGTCACCTGAGGTGATGAGGTTGTGGATGGTTTGCGAGATGATGGTTTGGTGCTCAGGGGTGGGGTACTTTTTTAACTCTTGTTTTTTAGTAATTATCTGAAGAATGTTTTTCTACCTGTTTTTATATTGTTGACTAACTTTCTCTCATGATCTACTTTTTCTTATTAAGTTTTTCGTAAATCTTTTTTTATTCTGTCCAATCTTCTGATCTGCCATCTATCTATGCACAATTGTATATCTTTTCTTTGAGTAAGATACTATCTTTGGCTTTTTTAGCTAACCATGGATGGCGTGTCAACCCCTTTCTTATTGTTGGAATCTATTTGGTGTTTTCTGGAATATTACCTTAAATGTTTGCTGCTGCAAAGGAGCAGGTACCAATGATTTCAAGCCAGATCTCCAACATATAATGCAAGAAAAGAACCAAGCTTCCTGTTTGTGGATAATATGTTTTTAATTCTTTTCTAAGGTTTTATAAGAATACTTATACCTGCACCAGCATTCCTCAGCCAAGCCAAAAAATAGTCCCCGCTGCGAGTTTTTACACATTTCTGCTCAACTGTAACAGCTCCAGTTTTATCTGCACAATGGCTAACTCCACAGTGGATGGATTGTAATCCTGGTAGCTGTGGAGTTTCTATATCAAATCGCAATACAAGTTTAATCTTACAATAAGTGAACAGATGTAATCAGGAAATGCCTTGATCCAACTTTATTGGAACTGACCTTGGCATAGAGCTAAAGATTAGTGAGTTGTTAAGATTTTTTCACTGCTTCTTCCCTCCACGAATCATAAGATCTATGTAAAATATTAAGAAAAGACTTGACACAGCAAGAAATGTGCAGTTTAGTTTCAAGGCATTTGTAAGGATTGCAGATTTTTATGCCTCTGTCATGCTTAGTAACTATGAACAGTAAAAGTGGGAGAAATCTTATGAAGCCCAAGAGAACAGGAAATGTGATGTGGTGATTGATTTAATTAGATGGGAAGGAAAGTTTGAAATTCCTCATAGCAGGTTGAGTTGCACTGGTAAAGCTGCTGGTGAAAATTATGCTGGCCAATAGCTACCCTCCATCTTAGCATTCAAATGAATTTTCCTGTTGTTTTCAGGATTTTTGCATGTTTTTTCTAAAAACCAAAATGGTTACTACACAATTCTTCTACAATTTTGCTGTCTTCTGCAATCAAATCAAGTTTTTCTCCTTCTTCCCATGAAAAATGAATGCTTTGCTTTCATTTAGAGTCTAACCCACCAAGTATTTTCTCTCATCTCAGATGTAACAAACTTTGGCTGCAGCATTTTTAAATCTTCCTACTGAAACGTGGCTTAATTATTTGTCTTGGTCCTATTATAATTTTAACTTGTCCCATATTCTTCTTCTGCTATATCTTCTCTCTAGATTTCTGCAAATTCGCTCATTTTCATTGTAAATAAATTCTGAGGCCATCCTGATTTCTGTAGCCCTAATTCAGAGGTCTTTTCTGAGCCTTTCACTGTTCCTTGTTGCTGTGCCTCATGGACCGTAATGTTGGTGGCAGTGATGCTCATTGTGAGAGATGAGAATTGTCTTTTTCACTTCCTCACCTTCCCTTTCTGATCTTTGCATTGTTTTTAATAAAGTTATTCTCTTTTCCCTTACGGATCTCTAAATTTACCTCTTGGAGCCTTTATTTTCTCCTTACATTGCCTCTTTTGCTAAGGCCTCTGCATTTTTGAAGTATGGCTGGCTTTTCACTCTTTTCTGAGCCCCATCCTTGCACTGCAACTTTGTGAAACTTCTGAATGATGCTTTGTCTTTGGAGAACTGGGCTTGCTTTTGCTGCTTCCACAACTGTTGCAGTCTGTCTCTGTTGGTAATTGTGTTTCAGCTGCTGACCATCTGTGATTCCTTAAAGTGATAATGCTCTTGAAGTTGCAAATTCACTTCCTTGAAAATTTCTCCTCATTTCTGGGTCATCTGGGTTTCTTCTCCCATGGCAGGTTTCTTCTCCCATCTGCACTATTGCAACCATGTGGTACTTTGTCAAATGGCCCCACCCCTGGTATCTTGTGATATTTACCACTTCTACCAGTATGTGTTATTGGGCAGGTAGTCCACTTTCACTAATCCTCCTTTGTCTTTGTTTTGTCTTGGGCCTAACTAGTGATTAGTAGTGGACAATACAACAGAACATAGTATCTGCAGAAGAGGCGCAGTTCTTAGATAATGAGAAGGTTTATTGCATGATAGCAGTAAGTATAACAATATCTGGCTGGGCATGATTGCTAGGAACTTGGGAGTTGGTACAGATAAATCTGTTCTCTTTAAAAGCTAGGGTAGAATTCCTTGTCTGTCTAACAGACTGGCTCCACCCATTCTGCTGAAGTAACATAATGCGACATCAACAATAATTTCTTCAGAACCCTATTATTTTAAACATCTGTTGCTTTGAGGCCTAACTCCAGTATCCCTTGGGCTGTCCATGATCTCAACAGTAAATACACACAGATAATGTCATGCAAGATGTCCCCATAATGCAGGCTATTAGTAGGCTTCCTTCACATTCTGAGCCTTTGCAATTTCTTGGTTGATCTTCCAATATGTTACATAACTCGTGTGAGATGCTCAGAGTTTTCCTTCTGTGCACTCTGCATTCACTATGCACAAAGGTAAAGCTGCCTCGGCACTCCTCCAATTAAATGACCAAGTCTGAAGCTCCAAAAAATATCAGCCAGTGCATGAATATGACTTATTCATACTGTTGCCCACATTATGGCCTCCATCACTGTGACTGGAAGTTTATTGCCAAGGGCCATGTTCCAAAAGATTAAGGTGACTTTCTTCACATCAGTTTGGGGCATTGAAACACAGGAGGAGAAATTCCACACAATCTTCAGCAGTGATTACTGTAACTAGGCTGTTACAGTCTCAACAAAGATTAATTTGCAACCCAGTGCTTACATCAGTTTTGCACCACAAAAATACAAATCTACTTTGAGAATCCACCCTGCAGGTTTAATTGAAGAAGAATGCAAATAACCTGGTGGTGAGTGCACAAGAATTTCCGTCTTTAACCACTGACAATATATATCAGGTTCAGCTGCTCCCTCAGTCATCTGTTACAAGTAACAAAGAGGAGCTGGAGCTTTGAAGTGTCCCAAAATATAATGTATTAATTTCAGGTTTCATAATAACTTTCTCTGTAGGCCTACATCTTTGACACTGCAATCTCCCATGATTTTATCTCATATTACCATGTTCCTCTGAAAGACATTGAAATAGATGTTGGATTCCACTTGGGTGCTGTTGGGAATATATTTTTTGGACTTGTGGTGAACTAAAAGATATTGATCTGTTTGGACACTTTCTGGATGAAATAACATTTTTCCTAATGTTTTAAAGGGAACCCCTGTGGTTTATTGGAAGTGGGCTGTGATCCATCTGCTAATTACAAAAGTCAAATGACCACTATCCAAAAACTTGGATCCAGTTTGTTTTCTATTCAAATAGATGGGTTGATGGTACAAGATCGTTCAATAGTCTATGACTGTCAGCAATTCAATTTCTTCAACAAGAAATCCATAGACTCTGAGAATTTATCAAATTCATTCCTTTGATTTTCAGTGCATTGTCAAATAAGGGGGTGTTCCTTTGCCCTTTTTTAAAAAAAAATCCTCTCTTAGTTGTCTCTTTCTTGTGCGGGTGTGGATGTTTGGGAATTAAAAACGAGTATAGTTCTATTTTCAGATTATGCCTTAGACATTAACTTATTTTGCCACTTATTTTTAAAAGCAAGTTTTATTTTTATATGGATTTTCAGCTCATTAAAGAAGCCTCTTCTTCTGAATAACAATAGAAAAGATATATAATTGGGCATTTTGGTGCTTGAATCAAAACATTTAGACTAAGGGATGATTACCAGAGCATCCGTTCCATCACAGTCAAAATAGTGCTCTGTCATAATGGAGAGGGAGGACAATGACTGTAGTGCATCGAGTTCAGAATAACGGAACATGGCAGAAGACACCAGACCATTAGGGACGACCATCAACTGTGTGGCCATAAGCAATACAGCTTGTTTGAAGACCTCTGGAGAAGATCATTGTTCTAAGTTTACCATTGCTCAAGTCTGCAGTTACCATCTCTGTGACCTTCTTCCTGAAAATCTTCAGACTTGCTCAACTGCCAGAATGACTGCCCATCCAAATGTAAATGGCCATTGCCCTGATTTTGTTTTATAGCACCTTGATAAAACTGTTATTGGAAATCTGTGCAACACTGGTGAAGCAGTTGCTATGATAGACATTCAATAGGCCATGATGTGCCCCCTTGCACAGCAGCAGAGTTCATAAACTTTACCATCACACTCAGGCAGCAGAGTGAAAGAGCTTTCTAACACATTGTTGGATTCTCCAGAATATTGGTACCATAAATATACATAGTACTGAAAGAACATCTAACAAAAAGAAACACTGCCTTACCTTGGTGCAGCATGGGCACATTTTGCCTGTGACTGTTTGGTATTTTGAAAAGAGATCCTTCACATGAAGGTGGCTGATGCCCCTTGCGGATTCAATGCAAAGAAGTTGAGAAAAAAATTTTGCAGCATCCACTTGCTGTCTTCAAATAGTCTGATAAAGAATGAATTTTTACAGAGGCTTCCTACTTCTCATTGAAATTTCCTGGGACCTTTCAATGTTGTTTAGTAAAAACCAGCAGCACTGTACAAATATGCTGAGAGTGGAAATTTAAATGATACTCCCCCTGCTGGCATTATTTTCTAGCATAACAGTACCACAAGATCAGTGTTGTCACATCACAAAAGACCGTTCACCCCATCATGAGTGCACCAGCTATTCAAGAAACATCGTGACTTATGCTATTTACCTGCCTTTCTGTCATATATTGTGCTATGGATATTGAGGAATTTCAGACACAAATTTTCAACTGAAAATACATAAAATAGTCAACTTCCAATTCTCCAATTGCTTGAGTAAGCTAAAAACTATAGAATTTGGAAATGTCAAATAAAATAATCAATTATGGAAACACTCAAGTTCAAACATCTATTTTTGAAGAGCTAAAAAAAAATTCAAGCAAAAACTCTTTATATGTTAACTTATCTTTAAAACTACTGAAGATGATTGCTCTAATATGCCCTAAATATTAAATTAAATGCTTACAAAACTGACTTCAGTTTGGCCAAAGTTGTTTCACTTAGGAAATAAAAACCAAAAGAACTGCGGATGCTGTAAATCAGGAACAAAAACAGAAGTTGTGGGAAAAGCTCAGCAGGTCTGGCAGCATCTGTGAAGAAAAAATCAGAGTTAATGTTTCAGGTCTGGTGACCTTGGTCCCTTGGGTCACTGGACCTGAAACATTAACTCTGATTTTTTCTTCACAGATGCTGCCAGACCTGCTTAGCTTTTCCTGCAACTTCTGTTTTTGTTCCTTGTTTCACTTAGGGTTTTACATTGAATTAATTTTTTTCTCCATTCTTACCAAGTATGAAAAATGAAAGGTCATTTTATTACTCCAACACATTTGATTTTAATTCTGTAAAAATAAAAATAGCTTAGATTATGCTAAAAGGATATCCATGGCCCTGAGTATATGGAAAAATGATATTCATGTTACTGTACTCGTTATAATTTTAAATTACTAGGGATCTGAACATTTACTATATTGTGCAACCAACAAAAGATATCATCCAGCTGAAGTACAAAAACATTATGCTTAAGCTCTTCCTTCAAAAGTCAAAACTGTAGTTATAACGTAGTATTAACTTTTTAGCAGGCAAAACAATGCCGGAGTTCATTTTCAACTGGAATTCACCTGCAACTGGGGAGAAGAAATGAAGTTGCCCGATCATTTTTTCAGAAAGAAGGACTATCTGCATGGTGATGAAGGTGGTAGAAGAAAGATTCTGTCTGAATTTCATGAGCTAACCGAGAATCAGTATTCATTGTATCCATGGAAATAATTCCAGACTTGAACTATGTGAATTATGTGAGACGGCTGGGTTACTTTGGCGGAGAAACTTAGGGAAAATGAAACCCAAAAAAAATTAAAAGGTTACAAATTGGGAAGAAACAAGATCCTTTTGAAGAAAGAAATTCTTGGAAAGCTTTTTGTTTTGCCTTTAGAATCCTTCTTTTACTTTCTTTTGGTCTTTCGCTTGGATTTGTCTGTTAAAGTACAGACTTTTTGCTTCAAATAACTCTGATTTCAGATTTGCACCAATACCACACAACACTCCCCAATATTTTACTTCTAGAGAGAGAAAAGATACAACTCTGGTAAATGACATGCAAATTTTCAAATCCTTATTTTGTTTAAAGAATTCCCCCAGCTGATTTTATATGTAGAAAACAGTCCTTTCTTCAAAAAAAAATGACTCAGTCTCATTCTCTCAGACTAATGAGGCACTTCAGCATCTACGGTAGCTCTCACAAGTTCAGTTTCTCAGACTTCTGAAGTGCTTCTGTACTGATCATAAAGAAAGCTCAGTTTCGCTAACATCATTTCATTGAATACCTTTACAGATATTGCTTGTCTTGATTATATTCCCAGGCCTTCCATTATTAACATTCCCCTGTATTTAACCTAAACCATACAAATTAACCAACACAATATACCATACCCTAAAACAACATAATTGAATTTTGCTGTGATCCTGATAACTAGAAAAAGTCCATGTAAATAGTCAATAGATGCTAAGTAACTTTAGGTCTGATAATATTTCACAATGGTGAAGTTATAATACAGTACAGGTAAAAACTTGGAATTTTTAGATTTAATTTATTCTGTAAGGTACAGAATTCAACTTGAACTGCTTTCTTGAAACTTTGAATATATTTAGGAATTATATGGCAGAGGTAAACAGAAATTAGTTTAGATGTGCACATGTAGAAATTGATTTGCATTGTGGTGATGTAGCTTTCAATCAGCTTGGAAATGCATTAGGTACCTTGGTAACTTTGTCAGGCCTAGTGATTAGCCCTAATGCTTCTTGACAAACCACTTGATAAAATTTATTAACAATAAGTAGTTAGTGATACTTCAATGCTCCTCAAGATCACCAACTGGAGGCAATTATAAAAGTCCTTTCCACAGAGCCAAAGTCAAAGCACTCCCCCAGTTCCTCAATCCTTGCAACTTAAACCCCTTCACTGTCTGCAACTAACTTTTCTTCCATAACTTACACGATAATAAGGCCAGGAACCTGAAATAGATTTTTGTCATAGGCTGAACTGCACATAGTGCTAACAATCAGTTACCAGCTCTACCTGACTGGGATACTTCTCAACACCTCGAGTCTCTAAATTGTCAGATTGCTTGTTTGGCATCCAGTGCTGGATAAGGAAGAACTTCCTCCAACTAAATATTGGGAAGACCAAAGCCATTCCCTGCAGTTCATATGACAATCTCTAGTAATTTATTCTATCACTCTGTGTGAATTATCTGAGACTGAACCAGACTGTCTGTAACTTTATTGCTGCATTTCATCGAGATGAGCTTCCATACAGACCACCTACCTCTTCCTGCGTAACACTGCCTAATACTGCCCTGTGTCAGATTACCTGTTGCTGAAACTCTGAACCATGCTTTTGGTACCTCTTGCAACATCCTAGATGGCCATCCATTATCCCAATTCATAAACTTAAGGTGGTCCAAAACTCTGCTGCTGCCTTTGCACCAATTTAACTCACACATTATCTCTGTGCCTGCTGACATACCATAGCTCCCAGATAGGCAGTGTGTCAGTTTTATAATTTTCATCATTTTTCCATATCAACTTCCTCAGGCTTCCAACACCCTGAGATACCTGCACTCCACCAATTCTGGATCTTCAGCACCCTTGATTGCAATTGCTTCAGCAGTAATGCGCATGTTGTCAGCTGCCAAGGCCACCAGCTTTGGAAATCCCTCCCTAAACCTCTACAGCTCTATTTCCTCCTTTAGGATTCCCCTTGACCCCTACCTCTGTGATCTAGCTTTTGATCACCCATCCTGATAAGAACATAAGAGTTTAAGTGGTCCAATGTCAAATTTTGTTTTGATAACACTTCTCTGAGGCACTTGGGATGTTTTACTATTTTAAGAAAAAATATATGTAAACAAGCTTTTGTTATTAAGAAGATTTTTGAATCTTTTAGTTCATTGCTTTTGCAACACCCAGAAAACAGACAAGGCAAAAATTCATGTCAGAAAATCAAAACCAGGTTTTCAAATCCTAACTAATTGAAACTATTTACAATGGAATACTGACATTGGCATCCAAATATCCTATATTCTATATCAGTCATATTATGTTGTGCCAACAGATAAATACTGAAACTGATCAATGAGAGGTTTGGGTAATTAAATATTTCTACACCTTTTGCACTCAACATCAATTTGAACACAACTTTGGAGGGTATCTCTTGTGAAGTACAATATTGGTGTGGGTCAGGCTGGATGGAGCAACTGGCCTTTTCAAGATTGTCAGACATGTGAACTGGCAGTCTACTTGAGGTAATATAAACTAATTTTGAGTGATTTCTTGTATTTTATAATTGTGAAATGATTTAAATTTTCTTCCAACCCTGTATAGATCCCTGCATCAAGCCACACATTTCAAAATGTCAAGACTATGGAAAAACTCATCATGTAGGATTGGTGTTTTACTGGGTTTACCTCAATAAATAAATTGCACACGTGCCATGTTACAGGCAGCATTGAAATTCAGCATCACTCTATACAGATGTAAAAATAAAATATGAATAGAAATTCAGAGAATAATATCTGATGTTTCAGCAATTTTATCCAGGTTTCAATGGTCTAGCCATTCAGACCAGAAAAGTTCCAAAGTGCTTTGCACGAAATTTGTTTCACTTGTACATGGAATGTGGGTGTCTCTGGTCAGGCCAGCATTTATTGCCTATGCTTAATTGCCCTGGAGATGTTGGTGGTGAGCTGTCTCTTGAACGACTGCAGTTCCTGGGATATAGAGATACTCAAAGTGTATTGGAGTGGATTTCCAGGGTTTTTAGCCAGTGACACTAAAGGAACAATGAGTTCCAAGTCAGGATGGTGTGTGACTAGGATGAGAACAGCAATTGGCGGTGTTCCCATATACCTGTTGCCCTTGTACTTCTAAGTGGTAGAGGTTGCATTTTGGAACGTGCTGTCGAAGTAGGTTTCCTGAATTACAGCAGTGTATCTTGTGATTGGTACTCACTGCTGCTATGATGTATTAATAGTGAAAAGAATTAATATTGAAGGTGGTGGTTGTGGTGCCAGTAAAACTGGCTGCTTTGTTGTGGATAGTGTCAAGCATCTTGAGTGTTATCGGAGATATACTTAAACAGGCAACTGGAGAATATTCCATCACATTTCCTGACTTACCATCATAGAATCATAGAATCCATGCAGTGTGGAAACAGGCCCTTCAGCCCAACAAGTCCACACCGACCCTTGGAGCATCCCACCCAGACCTATCCCCCTATAACTCACCTAATCTACACATCCCTGAACACTATGGGCAATTTAACGTGGCCAATCCACCTAACCTGCACATCTTTGGACAGTGGGAGGAAACCGGAGCACCCAGAGAAAACCCACACAGACACAGGGAGAATGTGCAAACTCCACACAGTCGCCCGAGGGTGGAATTGAACCCAGGTCCCTGGCGCTGTGAGGCAGCAGTGCTAACCACTGAACCACCATGCCGCCCCAATGTGTTTAAAACAGGCATTAGAGAGACAGAGGTGATTTAATCACAACCAGAACAAAAATTGCTACCAGAACTCAGCAGGTCTAGCAGCATCTGTGGGAAGAAAGCAGTGTTAATGTTTTAAGTCTGGTGACCCTTCATCAGAATTCCTGATGATCTGATGAAGAGTCACCAGATTCAAAATGTTACCTCTGCTTTCTTCCCACGATGTTGCCAGACCTGCTGAGTTTCATCAGCAATTTCTGTTTCTGTTTCAGATCACCAGCAAGTGCAGTTCTTTGTTTTATTTTGGTGATTTAATCACTACAGAATTCCAATTCCTGCTCTTGTAGCCACATTACTTGTATGGCTGGTCCAGTTCAGTTTCTGATTAATGGTAACCTTTAATACATTTACAATGTAGGAGACAAAAAAACTGCATATACTGGAATTCAAGGTAGAAAAGAGGAGGCTGGGAGAACACAGCAAGCCAGGCAGCATCTGGAGGAAAGAAAAAGTCATTGTTTTAGGTACTACCCTTCTTCAGGACTGAATGTGGGGATAGCGGGAGCTGCAGATAAAGAGAGGGAGGGGGTAGCGGAATGGTGGTGAAAGGTGAACACTGGTATTAGGTGAGACCTGGTTGGTCGATGGGAGGGATGGATATGGTTGGTGGCTGGGAGAGTCAGAAACTGGAATGGGAGGAGGTTGGGGTGGAAAGGGAGCCAGGGAATCGGTGGGAAGGTTATTTGAAATTAGTGTAGGAATTCAGCTATTGTAATGCTATTGAATGTCAAGGAAGAATGGTTGGATCTTCTCTTGTTGGAAATTATCATTGCCTAACACTTGTGTGGCACAAGTATTACTTGGCATTTATCAAGCGAAGATTGAACATTATCCGGGTCGTGTTGTGTATTGACATGAAATGGTTCATTGTATGAGGAGTTGCAAGTAGAGTGATAGAGTCATACAGCACAGAAACCTTCGGTCTAACTTGTCCTTGTGCAATCATTGGTGAACATCCCCCATCTGATCTTATGATAGAGGGAAAATCATTGATAAAGCAGCTCAAGATAATTGGGCTGAGGACACTACCCTGAGGAATCCTTGCAGTAATGTCCTGAGGCAGAGATGATTGACCTCCAATAACCACAAATTTTGTGCTTGGTATGACTCCAACCAGTCGGGAGGTTTTTTTTTCCCAATTCCCATTGCTTTCAATTGTGCTATGGCTTCTTGATGACATGGGCTCCATTCAACTTGGTTGAGTACTACCTTGATGTCAAGGGCTGCCCCTGTCACCTCAACTCTGGAGTTCAGCTAGCAGTAGTAGGATGTTTGATAGTTGTCCTCCATGACCTTGAAGGTGTTAGGCATGGCTCAGTTGGGAGCATACTTATCTCTCAGCCAGAAGATGGTGGGTTCAAGTCCTACCCTTGAGATCTGAGTACAAAGATTTAGGCTGACACTCCAGGGTGATATTGAGTTAGCGTGAGCTGTCAGATGTGTTGGCTTTCAGATAAAATATCAAATTAAGAAGCTACCTGCTCTCTAAGGTAGTTGAAAAGATCCTTGAAGAGATTTTGAAGAACAGCAAGGGAGTTATACATAGTATCTTATCCCATATCTACCACTCAAATAACATCACCAAAGCAGATTATCCTGTATTATTACATTTCTGTCAGTGAGAGCTTGCTATGTGCAAAGTGGTTGGTATATTCCCTAAAGCGCATTAGTGATTATGCTTCAGAAATATTTTGAAATGAATATTTTGGCATATTTGATGGTCAAGAAAGAACCCATATAAATAAATGCAAGTCTTTCTTTCAAAAATACAACATATATCATCTAATATGGTTGCAGGTATTGCCAGCGAAACAAAAACAGGGTTAGTGGTGAAAGTTTTATCCAGAAATTATTTGTTGAATTTTGGTAGCTTTTGCCAATTTTACCTTCAGATCTATGCAATAATAGCATCAGGAACTTTGACTAACAAGTGGATATACCACAGATTTTTGATGATCAGGGATTTTTCTCTGGAAACATCTATGAAACACTACATAGTCTGTGTAATCTCTTTGTCTCTGAGGTTTCTTTCCTGGCAGAAGACACAGAAGTTTACTGAAAGCAGCAAGTTAAAGTGGTGCTTCAAAAATTAAAACTACACCAAATACTGCAACTTAAATAAACATCAGGAATCATAAGTCCTTCTTTAAGATTTTCTCTTTTACTGGAAACCCAAAAGACAGCAACAAAGAAGTATGCAACTCAATCAATGCCACAATTTTGTGCAATGTTTTACGTTTAAAGGTTTTGATCATTGTCAAATAACTTGTAGCTTTCAAAATGTTGTCACTTTTAAATACTCTTTTGGCTAATTGCGATAACAATCCAAAGAATATCAGTATTGCTAAAATCTGTGTAAGATGAGCCAACATGTTTTTTTTAAACCTGTTCCAGAATTCTGTTCATCATGTGTGGCGGTTCCCTATGGATTGCTATTTCACTTCACCAGCAGCAAAGGAGACAGACAAAGCACAGTGTCCGCTGTGAATATCAAAAAGTAACCATGGAAGCATTTGTCTCCTTGTCAAAGCTCAATGAATGATGCAGCCATTCATTTCCGTGAATCAATATTTGCACTATTTAAACATGCCACTTCAGGCAAAAAACAAAAAAGTTTAAGTTCGGAATAGATTGTTGTCTTGGTTTCAGAAAAAATGTTTTAAAATACTGGTAAATAAATCGTCTATCTCAAGTACCACAACATCAAGTGCTAACACAAAAACTTTGAAATCTGATTTATAGAGCAGCATTTGGTGCTATTATTGATATTGCATTTAAATAATGTGTCACTCAATTTTATTTTGTTGTAATGGTATCTTCCTGCCGTCTTCCTGGCTTAATTTATTTTTCTAAATCAATTCAAGATATTAAAAACTAAGGGAGGATTCAAATTATTCACCATAGGAACACTGCATCATTGGATAGATCAATTGTAGAAATATTCATTGGTAAAAGTGATACTGTTGGAGACTTGTATACTGAATCAAAATAAAGTATAACATTTACCCGTGGTAATATCTATAGAGATTGTGACTGTCTGTGTCATTTGTTTATGCTAATTTAGAAATTTTCTTACATTAGCAATAGCCAAGACTGGAAATACATCAAAAATGCTATGTCAATAAAATGCCTTTTTAAGGGCATTGTTGGCACAATTTGTTCAAGGCAAACACAATCTTCTTTAAATGTTACATGATCCCCATAAAAAATGATAATTATATTTCCAGCGTTATTTATGTTTTTGTCATAGATTTCCAGAATTTGCAATTATTCCTCTTTACATAGAATGATTTGAAAAATCGGCTTTATAAAGTTTCATGTGTTTGAAACTACCCAGTTATGTTATTCAATTTCTAATTCACTTTGTAAGAATGTTCTCCTGGTCTTTCATTAGGAAATGAAAGGTGACTCTGGAGATATGGCCTAAAGACCTATGAAAATTAGTTCTCTACATTTATTCATAGCGTGTGATTGGGTGAAACCCAAGGGAACTTTACTCCTCTGTCTCAGGTTTTTTTAAAAACAGAAGATCAACCTGAATATTATTTAGCATTATATTACTTATTGTGGACACTGGAAGTTCAAGAGCATGCATCTCTAAGATGTACAACAAACATAGTTAGAAAAGTTGACAAAAAGGAAAGGGAATTTTAAAACTGCAGAGAATTAAAGTGTGTCAATGTAATTATGGTGTGTGTTTAATTAATTAATTCCTGTCTGTAGATTACTTTGAAATGCTGACACCCTGGGGTGACACAGTTCAAAGACTCCTCCTGTGTCTCGTCTCTGATGTTGTTACATTTGAAAAAAAACAATCCGATTATCATCATCTCTCAATGACTCATTCATATAATAAAAAGTTTCTGACAGAGGAATGTTCCCTTTGGCAGTGCCAAAGCGGTGTAGTATCCCGCAGGATGACATCTAGACGAGTTCCAGAGCATTGACAGCATTTGTTAGAAGGGTTTGTTATGATCAGGTGAGAAGGGGTTGAATGGTTCCCCTCTTTAAACACTCCTTGTTTGATTAAATACGTTTTTTGAAAATGATACGCTTGCCAATTGAGTGAAGGTTTAACAGTTTGTGGCTACAATCAATCAAACAGTGCTTTCTATGAATAAAATAAGAGCACTAGCAGGCTACTCAGCCCCTTGAATCTGCTTTGCCATTCAATAAAATCATGGCTGATCTGATTACTCTAGATTTCCAATGACTGCAAAAACCTTTTACTCCTTTTCTTAGCAAGAATCTACCTATTCCAGCCTTCAAGATATTCAAAGACACTTCTTCCACTGCTAGTTGAGGAAGAGAGTTCCAAAGACTCTTGACCCATTGGGAGAAAGAAAATTTCCTTTTTTACTATCTTAAGTGGGTGACTGCCTATTTTCAACAGTAACCCCTGGGTCTCAGTGACATGGATTCAAATTCCTGATAGAATATAAATTAAACAAATGAACACATCTGAAATATAGAACTAGTTGCAATAAGGCTGACCTGGACAGCTATCACTGATTGTGGTAAAAACCTATCTGGGTCACTATTGCCCTTTAGGAAAGGTAATTTGCCATCCTTTCTTGGGTCTGGCCTACACGTGTGCCCAAATCCTATACAATAGCTTAGCAAGGCACTCAGTTCAAGGACAGATGCTGGCCTTCTCAGCAATACCCACACAACCTAAAAGAATTTAAAGTATCACAGCATCCTCTTGGCCACATTGTTAGATTAAAAGCTATGACATGACAAACCGACTTTATCAAACAAACCACGCAATATTCCATAAAAAAGTGAACTAATCACCCATGTGCATTCCCCTTCTATCATATGTATTTGATTGCTCCAGTGCTACATGGTACAACTCCAGTAGCTGCAGCATACAGATGGAAGGCTTTTGCGACTGGGAGAAAACTCGGTGGTAGACTTGCAGGTCAACATTAAGCAGCTATAGCCTGAGAAAGCTTGATAAGACCGTACCATCAGAGCATAGGGAAGCAGTTTGGGCAATTTGGCCAACAAGCAAAAGGCAAGAAACTGAAGGAATGTTGGGAAATGAATGCTATCATCTTGAGGGTGATTGGCATTTTCATGCACAAGTTCGAGCAAGACTTCTTTGCTACACAGGACCTCTAACCAACTCTAAACACCAGATACATCGACAACATTTTCTTCCTTTGGACTCATGGTGAGGAATCACTGAAATTACTTTTTTAAAATTCATTTAAGGGATGAGGGCATCACTGGCTAGGCAGCATTTATTGCCCATCCCTAATTGCCCAGAGAGCAGTTCAGAGTCAATCACATTGCTGTGGTTCTGGAGTCACATGTAGGCCAGACCAGGTAAGGATGGCAGTTTCCTTCCCTAAAGGACATTACTGAACCAGATGGGTTTTTCTGACACTCAATAATAGATTCATGGTCATCATTAGATTCCAATTCCAGATATTTAGTGAATTCAAATTCCACCATATGCTATGGCGGTATTTGAACCCGGGCCCCAGAATGTTCTCTGGGTCTCTGGATTAACAGTCCATCGATAATACCACTAGGCCATCGCCTCCCCGACTACACAATGACATCAACAAGTTTCATCCCACCATCAGACTTACAATGGACTACTCTTTAGAATCAGTCTCAATCTTGGGAGACATGCATCTCCATCAAGGATGGACACCTCAGTACCTCACTCTACCACAAACCCATTGATAACCTCACGTTGCTGCACTTCTCTAGCTTCCACCCTAAACATGTTAAAGAAGACATCCCCTACAGACAAGCCCTGCATATACACAGGATCTGCTCAGACGAGGAGGAATGTGGTGGACACCTAAAGATGTTGGAAGGCGCCCTCCTAAGAACAGTATACAATGCTCAACTCATCAATCACCAGTTCCAACGTGCCACAGCGAAAAACCGCAATGACCTCCTCAGAAGACAGACACAGGATACGAATGAGAGAGTACGCTTCATTGTCTAGTACTTCCCCGACGGGAAGAAACTACACCATGTTCTTCGCAGTCTTCAACATGTCATCGATAACAATGAACATCTCGCCAACATCATCCCTATGTCTTCATTTCTTGCCTTCAAACAACCGCCAAACCTTAAACAGACCATTGTATGCAGCAAAATAGCCAATCTTCAGGAAAACATCGATCACAATACCACACAACCCCACCATGGCAACCTCTGCATGACATCCCAAATCATTAACATGGACACTACCATTATACATGGGAACACCAGCCACCACATAAATGGCAGATACTCATGTGACTCAGCCAATGTTGTCTACCTCATACACTGTGAACAAGGATGCCCCAAGGCATGGTATATTGGCGAGACCATTTAGATACTATGGCAACAGATGAATGGACACTGTGCAACAATTGCCAGACAGGAATGTTCCCTCCCAGTCAGGGAACACTTCAGCAGTCAAGGACATTCAACCTCCCATCTTGGGTAAGCATCCTCCAAGGCAACCTTCGAGATACACAACAACGCAGAATCACTCAGCAGAAACTATTAGCCAAGTTCTGTATTCACGAAGACGATCTCAAATCATGATCTTGAGCTCATATCACATGACATGTGACCCCACTATACTGTTCTGTAAGATCTTCTTTACTGTCCTGTTTTGACACCATCACTTTGATAATTTATTATGAATTCCCTACCTTAATTAGTTTGTACAGTTTTGGATTACTCGTTACTTGGATTAGACCCACAGCATGCAAATCTTATACCTAGCATGTTATTCCAGTCATAAGAAAACAAGGTGTAGAGCTGGATGAACACAGCAGGCCAGCAGCATCAGAGGAGCAGGAAAGCTGACGTTTCGGGTTGAGACCCTTCTTCAGAAAATGTTATTCCAGTCATTTGGTTTGTCTCCAGCACCACCTTATTTTTAAATTTTTGCAATTATCTTTCTGCCTCAATTAATTGGATTATAGATCATCCCTTCACTTGTTATTCAGCTGTTGACACTTTACTCACACCGTCTGACACTCTTGATCACCTGCAGAGACCTATTATTTGGCTTGTCAACATTCCGTTCACACCATTTGTATGATCTTTTGATCTCTCTTATTATAAAGTCCGTGCTTACGTACTGTCTTCACTTCACCTGACAAAGGGGCAGCACTTCGAAAGCTGTTGGATTTCAAATAAACTTATTGGGCTATAACCTGGTGTCGTGTGACTTTCGACCTTGTCTACCCCAGTCCAACACCAGCACCTCCGTGTCTTGAAGGTGGACAGCAGGCTCGTGCTCATTTGTATTAATCTTTCTGGAGCACAGATTGCTGTGAAATTTTACATACCGCTTTGACTAGTGATTCTACAAGGCAGATCCTTGTAGTCAGGGTGACCTTTCTTCCACAAGAAATGAGTTGCTAGCTAACTGAAGAGTCTAACACATGACCTACAGTCTCTGTCACAGGTAGGGCAGATGTTATTTGGGGGTTGAAGGTGGGATGCCCAGGATGCTACGCATTACTTTCTTTGTCAACACTTGTTGTCAACTTGGTTAATGATGAGATATAATTGTTCCCAGATGCTTTCCCTCACTTTGGTGGTCTTGAAACAAAGTGTCTCAAGTGTCAGTGAGAATGTTGAACTTTTTCAAGGAGGCTTTTGAGGGTGTCCTTGCAGTGATTCCTCTGCCCTCCTCAACTTGATGTGACGAAGCACTGAGTGAAGCACTTGCTTCAGGAGTCTCATGTTGGGCACCCAACACAGCTGAACAAACATGGTCAGTGTTTCAATGCTGGGGATGTTGGCCTGCGTGAGAACACTGATGCTCCTCTCCTGCCAATGGATTCATAGGATCTTGTGGAGGCAGTTCTGGTAGTATCCCTCCAGCATTTTGAAGTGCATGCTGTGCATATGCTGAGCATATATAGGAGAGTGGGTATCACTACTTCTTTGTAGACCATGAACTTGGTGCCAGGTTTGAGGTGGTCTTCAAGCACTCTCTTCCTCAGGTGGCCGTAGGTTGCGTTGGTACACTGATGGCAATTTTGAACCTCATCGTCAATGTCTGCCATTGTTGACAGTAGCTGTCAAGGCATGGAAGGTGATCCACATTGTCCAAGGTGTCTTCATGGATTTTGATCATTGGTGGGCAATGCGGGTGTGATGGGGCAAAGTTGGTAGAGGACCTTTGCCTTATAATTGTTAGTGTAAGGCCCATTCTCCCATTCACCACCATGAAGGTCTGCCTCTGCAGCACTTGTGCATTGGTTCAAATCGTGTTGCAAGGAAATTTGCACCATTAGCTTCAGACTTTGCCCTAAGCTCTGAGCTGAGTTGATCTTGATCTTCTCCATGCTACTAGACACGACTACAGGCTTTCCAGCAGATTTGTAAATGCACTTGACATTTCTATCTGCTTTCCTATCAGCCCTTTATGGAACGGAATATTGCTGTTTACTGCAAAGGGAATAGAAATTAAAAGTAGGGATGTTTTGCTGCAGTTGTATACTATATTGTTGAGGCCACAACTGGACTACAGTTTTTACTTCCTTTTATAAGAAATTTTGTAAATACATCAGAAGCAATTACAGAAATGTTCACTAACCAGTAAATATATAACACTGGTAAGTAAATATTTTCTCATAGTTTAGATTTTCACTACACTGACATTTGAAAATGTTCAGTGAAGTAATGTAATTTCAATTAGGGAAAGTGAAAACTTGGCTCAGTGGTAGCACTCATACCTCTCCATCAGAAAGTTATTGATTCAATCTCAGTCCCAGAAGTTATTTTATCTTAATTCTTGTGACATGACCAATGCTAATACGGTTAGCATTTATTTCAATTCCCTAATTGTACTTGAGAAAATGATATTTAACATCTTTTGAGGACAACTGAGTTTATTTCACACATACTATTGCTATGATCTGGCGTCATATATAGGTCAGACTGGATAACGATAACAGTGTTCTTTCCCTAAAGGACACAAGTGAATTAGATAGGATTGTTACAATAGTACTACAGTAGTTGCATGGTTACCAACACTGAAAGTGTTTTTAATCCCCAGATTTTTAAAAAGGTAATTTATTGAATTTGAATTCCTCAGTTGCCAAAGTGGAATTTAAACTCAAATCTCTAGACTATTAATCCAGTATGATAACTGTTGCGCACTGCTGTGCCCCTATCCTTCTGTAAGTGTATACAATCCAGGTTTGTACCTCAGGTATTGAGGAAGTACTGCATTGTCAAAAATCTTTCAGTTGAAAAGCAGGAGCCAAAGTCTAACCTGTGCTCTCGGCTGCATACAAAAAGGTGCATGGCAATATTTATAATGCGAGAGGGTTCTCCAGCATTCTAACCAGTGTCAACAGACACTACTAAAATAGATTATCCCCAAACATTTGTCACCATACTGTTTGAAGAACTTTGTTTATTTGCAAATTGGCTGTTGAATTTCCCTTCATAACATACATTTCCTTACAAAGACTAGACTTGAAATATTCATCAATAGCTATAAATCACTGGTACATTCTTAGCTTTGTGTCATGAATGTAAGCTTTTTTTTCTTTCTAGATGCTATGGGTTATTGGTTACTTAATTCTGATGTTATCACATTACCTTTACAAATCAACTCCATAGTAAATGCCTCTTTAAATAATTAATCTACAAACCGTCAAGGGGTATAATTAATTAGGGATCGAGTATTAATACTTAATGTCATTATTTCAACTTGTATTTGTTACTTTATACAGGATGTATAAACATGTGACTTGTTGCTAGGTTCTGTAGTGCTACTGATTTTAGCTGAGGAACCTTCAGTGGGCATGTAAAACAGACATCTGCTACCAGTTTTACACTCCATTTGGTTTTTCCTCCTATTGCAGTTAATGCGAATATCCCACATGACAGTCCCATAAGTACCTTCTAATCTATTACATTCCGAAAATAAGGGAAACTTTTGAAAGAGAATTGGGTCAAGATAACATGAAAATTTTACCAAAAATTTAGTTTTGTTGAATGAAAAACTGTTAGTTATCCTAAATTACTGTTTTGTGATTCATGTAATCCTTTTGCTAACTATTTCAAACTTGGTTTAATGGCAGATAGGCATCTCCAGAAAGTATTGAATTCTTCAAGATTTTCACAAAATTAAAGGGTCATTGATGATACAGCACTATTAATAGAGCCCTCAGGAAATTTCCCAACTAAGACGAGGGCCACTCGTTCCCTGCTTGGTATCACAAGTTTGATTTAGGTTTTTGTGATCCAACACTAAATAGAGATAGAACAGTGAGAGATAGTAGGAACTGCCGATGCTGGAGTCTGAGATAACAAGGTGTAGAGCTGGATGAATTCAGCAGGCCAGGCAACATCAGAGGCCCAGGAAAGCCTTGCTATCTTAGAGATAGAACAGTGTTGGGACTTGGGTAATATAATGGTTGGACTTGTGATTTTCAGTTTGCAGATGATAAAAATTAATTGGAACATTTTGCTAACCTTAAAAATTATTGTCCTCACATGGTAAAACAACAGATAAAAGGAAAAAAAAGGAAGTTTATTTAAATAAGAACTTTTAGCATTTAATCTACATTTTAAAATTGTGAATAGTTGTTGACATTAAGATTTCTGAAGACATTTTAAGTCACCCTCTTTCTAATATCCTTAAATTTCTGAACAATCACTGGCATTTTATTACATAGTTGTCAATATTCTGCAGTTATTATCTTCTGGACATTCAACCTGTAAGCATAAAGCTGGAAGGTCCAGAAGGCACATATCTTCATGTGTACGGTAAATTTACCCCCAAATTCAGGCATAATGGATGAGAGATCAGTGAAACTTTACACACTGAAGAACCAGAACACATCACTAATAAGTAGAAATGCATGGCCTCTAAGAGAGAGAAGATGCAGCGCTGAAAGAGAGAAATGGAAAAGAATTTTGCCAAGAATTTCCAGTTATTCAGTGGCTTAGGAAAATTAAAACAGGAATACCACATTACACTGCATCGAGATGTTAAGCTCATTTGCCTGTACACTGCTAAAAAAGTAACTCATCTACCATTAGAAAAAGTGAAGGATCACTTAGACCATATATTAAACATTACATAACACCAGTGACAGAACTGACATAATTGTGTCATGATTTTAAAAATTTCCAAAACTCAACGGAGAATTAAGATCCTGCACATTATTTTTATCCAAATTACCCAATCGAATGTCTCAATTGAATCTGCCTCCACCACATTTCCAGGCAACGCATTCCATACCCTAACCATTCGCTGAGCGAAAATGTTTTTTTCTCATTTCACCCTTGCTTCTTGCAGATCATTTTAAATTTATGCCCTGTTGTTCTTCTGCGTTTTATGAGCAGGAACAACTTCTCCCTATCTACATTATCCAAGCCACTCATGATTTTGAAAACCTGTCAGATCTCCTCTTAGCATTCTTCTCTCAAGGAGAACAGTCCCAACTGCTTCGATCTATCCTCATAACTGAACATTCTCATTCCTAGAACCATTCTTGAAAATTGCTTCTGTACTCTTTCCAATGTATTCACACCTTCCCTATAATATGGTATTCACAACTGTACACAATACTCCAGTTGAGGTCTAATACAAATTGAGGTCTTATACAATTCAACATCTTCGCTTTTATACTCTATGCACGTATTAATAAAGCCAAGAAGAAAGTATACTTTATTAACTGCTTTCTCCAGCTGTCCTGCAATCTTAAATGATCTGTGCATGTATTCATCCAGGTCTCTCCACTCCTGCACCTCTCCCACCCTCCCCCACAACCCCCCACCGCACCCCCGGCCCTTAGAATTATATCTCCTATTTTATATTGTCCTTTGAATGTTCTTCCAATCACATTTGTGTTTTTATTTATTCAATTGTTTGCCTGTATTTGATGTTTGCCTTCTGGACAATGAGAAGATGCAGCTCTACAGTTGTAAATGTGCCAGGGCAAGTGCTGACTTAGAGGGTGTTTAAACAGAATGCAGCTAGAAAGAGGTGAAGCTTGTGGTGTCGTGGTTAAACAGTGACAAGGGTGAGAGAATGAGTATCAACCATGTTGCCTGTGTGCCATGAGCAGCATGGCTTTGTGGCTGATGTGCCGTGACATTGCCAGTGGGGGCAAAACCAAATTGCCAACACATGGCCAGTGCAAGGCATCCTTTCTGAAGTGGCGTGGATAAAGGATGCTGGTCTTTGGTGGATATACAGTGAGTGCCGAGTTGTTTCAGGGAAGGTATGTAGCATGATGGGATAGAAACTAGATGTGACAGACACCGTAGCAATGGGGTAGATGATTAATGTGTCAAGGTTGGTATGATATGGCATGAGAAGTTGCTCGGCCTCACAGCAACAAACACACAAAAAAACTCAACGCAACTCAGATTCATTCTCCATTAGACTATTATTGATTGTTGTAATAACCCATCTGATGCAGTAATCCCTTTTAGGAAAGGAAACTTATCATCGTTACTTGACATACGTCTCCAGACCCACAGCAACTGAATTCTCAGTTCAAGGGTAATTAAGTTCTAGTAACAAATGCTGGAATTGCCAGCAACACCCACATCCATGAAAGATTAAATCAAGAATAAATTAACTGTAGAAATGTTGTCCCAGTTCTTATAAGGACCAGGCCAGTGAACGATGACGCATGGACTTGTCATCCAATGAGGAACAAAGGGCAGGCTGCTGATGTTAGAGGACCACAAGAAGGTCCTTTCACACTAACATCTCTGCAACCGCACCAGTGGAGTTGGGAATTGCAGAAAAATGACAGACAAGCTGGGTCAAAATCCAGAAATTCCCTCCCTCAGAGCAATGTGGGTCAACCCACATCCAGTGGATTGCAGCAGTTCAAGAAGGCAGCACCACCTTCTCAATGGTAACTAGGGATGGGCAATAAATGTTGGCCAGGCAGCGACGCTCACATGCCGTGAATGAAAAATAATTCATGCAACAACACAACTTAAAATGGAGTTTGAAACTTTTGGAACATAAACTAAAAAATACAAATGGTCCTCCCACACACACAAATACAATCTCTGTCAAAAACAAACTTAATACAAACTGTATCTGAATAAACAAAATAGAAACTGTTCTTCTTCTGGGTGGCCCACAAAACAAAGAGGATGCTTGCCATGGCGTACAGCCTGATGCAGGAACTTGTGGGCAGAATTTTACAGTTAGGAGATTGGTGCTTTGCATCTACAACATGGTTCTGCCTAAACAGGAGACTGTCTTACTCTTACCACCTCCCACAGTTGTACTGGAAAGATCTGTAGGCTTATAATCAGTCTGTTTTACCAAGTTACTAATGCACCTTCTGCGGCCATCCAGTCCTGGAGCGGGACTTAATCTCAGTAATTCTGCCTCAGAATCAGGAGGCATGACCAACTGCATCCCACGACTTCCTGTGCAAAAACTGTAAGATGCCAAAGAAAAATATCTGTGCAGTATGAATGACTGAATGGCACAGATAAATCATAGGAAATGAGTGCATCATGCAAATGCACAGACTGCACAATCCAAATTCAGCTCCCAACATCTTGGCTCTACCCAAATACAGATTCAGACATTTTGGCTCAGATTTGAAGTCAAAGGCAAAAGAAGGCAACTCAATTGGCAAATTGAATCATGTTGTTTTGCAATTGTAGCTCTTACACTTCAATTTTAGATACTTGATACTTAAGTCTTTGAGCAAAGAATATTGAATGGAAATGTTTGAATTAAAATCTATTGGAAAAAAAACTTCCAGTAAGCACACTGAGAACTTATTGAAGCAAAGATGGGTCCACCTGGTGGCTGGACTACATTACGGATTATATTTTTCATATAAATTTCTGTTAATAATTTTAAATATAGGAATTTATAATGAAAAAGGTACAACTAAATACATTTCTGCATTTTAGTTTTAATTATCTGATGTTATGTTGAGCATAATATGTGTGTTTATAACAATCTTGGGTTTTCAGAAATTATAACATCTTTGGAGGAATGAAAAACTTGGTTACCAATCAAAAAATACATTTAATTCATTTTGGGAAGAAACCCTTTCTTATGCATAGAAGAAAACAAAGACATTAAACTTCTCATATCTGGCATAATTTACATTGTGTATTAAAGAGCCAGCTTGTTTCAGCATTAATACTGTCCCCCAACAGATGGTTGTGGGCCCAGCTCAACTTCAGAAATTAAGACTATAACACAGCTGACAATGCAAAGCAGTATTGAGATTGTGCTGCATTACTGGTTGTGCCATCTTTCAAATAAAGGCATTAAACCAAGGCCATGCCAATCTGGCCACATATCTGGACAAAAACAATCTTAACAAGTGAGTGGACAGATAATTCCAGTCAGCGATTGCACTTGTGGAAAATCATGCTTTAATTCGGCGTTCCATTAAGTTATATGCTTGAGGAAAGGAGTTAATGCATAAATGCAACCCTTCATTTAAAAGAATTCTTTGATAATAAAACTGTTCAATTTTAGTTAATATTCAGTTCAACGAGTAGAAATTATAGAGCTGCTGCAAGTAGAAATTTCCCATCAAACTGGAATAAACTGTTTTGTCCAAAATTCTTCATCATTATTGCACTGCGTAAGAAATACATAGTAAAAAAGATTAACTGATGTCTTGTGGACAGTTTTATCTTTACTGTTTTCCAAATACTATTTTACCATAAATAATTTTTCCCATTTTTCTGCTTCTGGGTATAGTTCATTCTTAAGTAAAATAAAGATAGAATATTGCATACATTCAGCAAGGAAGAAGCAGAGTTAGCTTTTCAGATTGAAGGTCTTTCATCAGAACTCATCACGTGACAGCAAGCAGCTGGCAAGCAGAGAGAAACAGAAACAGAAATAGCTGGAGAAACTCAGCAGGACTGGCAGCAACTGTGGAGAGAAAGCAGAGTTAACATTTCAAGTCCAATAACCCTTCTTCAGAACAGATGTACAGAAGCAGAAAGGGAAGTTGACCTAGATGTAGTTGAATTACAGACATCACTGAACAGTTGTACATTAACTAAAGTTTATAGCTTACTAAAGACCAACATGACCTACCATGACAAATGATGTCCCTGTTGCATCCTCTGTATTCAATGGATCATCAAACAGACACTTCTTGAAGCCATCTCCATCACTGTTCAGGTAAAAGTGATGCCAAATCAAATTCAATGGTCTAGATATGGAGTCTGCATGGATGCAAAGCACCTCCCCATAAGTCCTGTTTTCTCAACTCTCAAATGCTCACATTCCACTGGAGGACAAAGATGCTCTCTTTGAAGAGTGTCAGAATTGGCATTAATGATTGGGAGGAGCACACTACCAAGCATCTAGCGACAATTTGTCCATCACACTGCATCCCTATCCTTTGAGTCTAAACGTTTACATGATGTTGCAGATTAGGAAAGTGATGCATACAAGGCTACAGGCCAAGTGCTGGAAAATGGGATTACAATTGATGGATGTTTGTGATCAATTAACACAATGGACCAAGAGGCCTCTTTCTGTACAGTAAAACCTCTATGATACTAAATGGAAACAAATTCTATGTTTGGATCTCATTACCTCATAGATCATCCAACACCATGTGAAAGCAGAGATTTTCAGGTCAAAATTTGGCCTGTTCAGCTACAATGAAGACCCACAGTAGAAACCTGCAATGCTTGGTTTCATTCTCAAGTTGAAGAATGGCCGATGACAAAGAAGAACAAGGAAATCTTGCTGTGGACTTTGGCTGCTGTGTTTACTAACATTGACTCAGCTTTGAAAACCATGTCACCAGCTTTGGCGAGACCTGAGAAACTATAAAAGAGCTAGATCTACAACAGCATATCTGCTTGAACATGAAATTCAGTCGTAAGAAACGTTTCTGAAACTTCACGCCCACAGATCGATAGCCTAAATTCGATCCTTAATAATTCCAAACATAATAATCTCTAAAAACCCAAACCCAATAACTCAATATCCCCAAAACAATACCTCGCTAACCCAATCCCAAAATTTTAACAACCCCAATTCCAATAATCCCAATCCCAATAAATCTAAGTATACCCTATCCCAATATTTTAATAACCCCAACCCTATAACTCAATAACCACAATGCCAATAACCCAATAACCCCATCTCCAATGTCTCAATAATCTCAATAGCCCAATATTCCCAATCCCAATACTTTAATAACCTCAATCCTAATAACTAAATATTCCCAATCCTAATATTTTAACAATCCCAATATCTAAATATCCCCAATTCCAATATTTTAACAACCCCAACCCTATAACTCAATAACCACAATGCCAATAACCCCATCTCCAATGTCTCAATAATCTCAATAACCCAATATTCCCAATCCCAATACTTTAATAACCTCAATCCTAATAACTAAATATTCCCAATCCTAATATTTTAACAATCCCAATATCTAAATATCCCCAATCCCAAGATTTTAATAACCCCAATCCTAAAGTCTAAATATCCCCAATCCCAATATTTTAACAACCCCAATCCCAACGTCTAAATATCCCCAATCCTAATATTTTAACAATCCCAATCCCACCGTCTAAATATCCCCGATCTCAATATTTTAACAAACCCAATCCCAACATCTAAATATCCCCAATCCCAACGTCTAAATATCCCCAATCCCAATGTCTAAATATCCCCAATCCCAGTCCCAGTCGCAAACACTGACTTCACGCTTTCACCCTCGCGAGATCACACGGTTTGGCTGATCTGGCAGTTTGAGGAACATCAAAGTTCGGAGAGAGAGGGAGTGAGAGGAGAGCGGGTATTTTTAGAGTCAGTCCGAGTAGAGAGCCCGGCCTCGGGCTGGGGGACTGCCCGCCGACAACACGGCGATGCCTGGCTCCTTCCGCCATCACCCGGCGACGTGGCTCGGCTCGGTGAAAACATGAAGCCGGGAGAGCGGACAGGTGAGTCCCTGGCGTCAGGCCGCTCCTTCAGGAATCAGCAGCTACCGCCCGGGGACCCGAGAGAGAGTCCAAACCAACCCCATCCACTATCACCCCGGACCCGAGAGAGAGCCCAAACCAACACCTTCCACCCCCTCCCCGCCAGGACCCGAGAGAGAGCCCAAACCAACACCTTCCACCCCCTCCCTGCCAGGACCCGAGAGAGAGCCCAAACCAACCCCATCCACCATCACCACGGACCCGAGAGAGAGTCCAAACCAACCCCATCCACTGTCACCACGGACCCGAGAGAGAGCCCAAACCAACCCCTTCCACCCCCCCCCCCCCCCCCAGGACCCGAGAGAGAGCCCCAAACTCCCCAGGGGTGGGGGGCCGAGGGGACAGCGGCTGTCACTGTTGAACAGTTGTGAGGGAAGCTAATAGGAGCCGTAGGTTGATGAGAGCTCTCGATGTGATGGGATACATCCTCTGATATTCAAAGGAGTAGATATACCGAGATAGTGGATAGTGCTGTGGTAATCTTCCAGCTGTGAGGAGAAACTGACTCGGTTGGGTTTGTTTTGTTTTGTTTGGAGTACAGGAGGCTGGGGGGAGGGGAATCTCATTGAGGTTTGCAAAATTACCAGAGGCGCACGCAGTCGATCCTGAGAATTTTTTCCCTATGGCAGGCCTAAGACCAAAGGGCATAAGTTTAATTCTTGTTTTCACCCAGAGGATGGTAGATCTATGGAATGTGCTGCCCAAGAAGTTAGTGGAGACCGCTACTCTGGTAACATTTAAGAAGCATTGGGATGAGCAACTTAAAATGCTAGTGCACACTAGGATTTGGACCGAGTACAGGTAAATGGATTAGTGTAGTTTGGTGTCTATTGGTTGGCATAGACATGTTGGGCTGATGGACCTGTTTCTCTGCTGCATGGTTCTATGAGTCTTTGACTCTAAGAATCTTCTAAATCTGGAAAAAGCCCAGAGGACTGAAAAGCTATCGGTGGAACACACATTCAAAATGATAGGGAAACAAAGTAAACTGTAGGCAGTTAGCTCAAAACCTGTTATTGGGGAAATGTTAGTTTCTATTGTAAAAGATGTAATAGCAGAGCATTTAGAAACACAAAATATAATCAAGCAGAGCGATCATGGCTTCATGAAGAGGAAATGACACCTGACAAACTTATTAAGAGTTCTTTTGAGGTGGTAACAAGTAGGATAGATAAAGAGGAACCAGTGGGTACCAAAGATTTGGATTTCCAAAAAGTGTTTGATAAGGCACAGCTCATAATGCTATTTAATAACATAAATGGTGTTTGAAGTAATATATTAGCATGATTAGAGGATTGACTAATTGTCAGTAGACAATTGGGTTAAGGGGTGCATTTTCAGGATGGCAGCCTGTAACTGATGACGTGCAGCAGGTCTGGCAGCATCTGTGAAGAGCAATCAAGTGACCCTTCCTCAGAACGCAACCTGAAACGTTAACGTTGATTGCTGTTCACAGATACTGCCAGAATTGTTGAGCTTTTCCAGCAATTTCTGTTTTTGTTTCTGATTTACAGCATTTGCAGTTCGTTTGGTTTTTAACAAGGATCAGTGTTGGGCCCCCAATTATTTACAATATAGTAACAACTTGCATATAAATTTAACAGGCAAAAAAGAAAGCAAATGGAATTTTGTTCTTTATATCAAAAAGAATGGAGTATAAAAATGAGGAAGTCTTGTTAAAACTGTCTTAGACAGTCCAGGTAAGATTCATTAGGTTGATCCCAGATATGGAGGGATTAGCTTATGAATTCCAAGACCAGAGGGCATAACCTTAGAGTAAGGAGTCACCCAGTTAGAACAGAGATGAGGAAGAATTTCTTCTGAATGTAGTAGAAATATGGAATTTTTCACTGCAGTGTTGTTAAGTATGTTCAAGACGGCGATGAACAAATTTTTAATGAGTAGGTGAATCAAAGATTATGGTGAAAGTCAGGAAAGTGGAGTTGAGGTTTGTGAGATCTACCATGATTTCATCGGAGGACAAAGCATATGTGATCAGTCTAATGGGCTACTTCTGTTTCTATGTCTTATTGTCTTTTGCCCGGTGGGCTGGGTCTTTGGATGTTCATGGTAAGGTCAGAGACTGACCTCTCCCCAAGGAAGATCTTAATATTTCAATATGGCGCTATATTAGAGTGACAACCAGTAAGTAAGATGAACAAGATTTGCAACCAAAAACTGAGAGGAGAGACATATGTTGTATGCTTAATTTCCAAATGGTGCAGTTTCATTGACTAATAAGTAATGTACAGTGCTTTGGAGATAATCTGGACATTAAAAGTATCATGCTAGCACAACCATAACAAAGTCAAACAGCTTCTCTGGTTTTATATCTGGAGGTATGGATTAGAAAAATAAAAGTTTGATATTGCACTTGTCGATAAACCTAGTTGTAACTGTATTTCAAGATTTTTTGTTCACATAGCTTTTAAGCAGCGGATTTAGGGAAATGTAAGTAAACATTGATGTGGTATAAAGTAGGAAACCATTTCATTTATCACTGAGATGGTAACCTCCAGGAGTTTGGCTCTGGTTCCTTTTCATTTCTTTACATTTGTGTACATCCTGGGTCATTAGTTCCATTCTATTAACTTTTCCGGATCCTAACCGTTTGTTTGAACTCAAAATACTATTATACACAAAAATGTATTAACGATTCTAACTGGCATTGCCTAAGTGGTAACCTGTATTTTAAAATATTTGTGTCGTAGAGTCATAGAGTTGTACAGCACGGAAACAGACCCTTCAATCTAACTCGTCCATGCCAACCAGAAATCCCTAAATTAATCTCGTCCCATTTGCCAGCATTTGGCCCATATCCCTCTTCAACCCTTCGTATTCATGTACCCATCCAAATGCCTTTTAAATGTTGTTATTGTATCAGCCTCTACCACTTCCTCTGGCAGCTCATTGCACACATTCATCACCCTCTGCATGAAAAAGTTGCCCTTTAGATCCCTTTTAAATCTTTCCCCTCTTACATTAAACCTATGCCATCTAGTTTTGGACTCCCCTATCGTGGAGAAGACCCTAGCTATTCACCTATCTCTATGTTTAGTCATTGAAAACAGAGCCAATCAGATTTTATCACTTTCTTTCTATAGACGTAGCTAGACCTGCTGAGTTCCTCCAGCACTTCCTGTTGTTTCAGACTTCCAGCATCTGCAGTTCTTTATTTTTAGATTTCATCTCTTGTTTGAGTTGTTCTTAGCCAGCAGAGCAGTTGGATTCCACATATAACGTCAGCATCCCTGAATCAGAAGGCAAAGGATTTACTGGCCTTCCTCATGCTCGTTCACTTCTTAAAATAGTTGCTTACTTTTGTTACTGCAGTATTAGACTAATTAAATTAAATTTCTTTACAGTTGACCATGGCAGGGAGAAGTCAAACTCGTTTCTTGCCGGCTACCATTCAGCCTGCACTAGGAGGCAATGTTTACGTGTTTGCAAGTGGCACACCTTCAGAAAATGAACTTTCAGAAGAGGATGCAGAATGTTTTGAGCTGAGACCAAGAGGAAAGGAAAAAATACGAAGAACAACATCTAAAGATCGGTTGGATGATATTGTGTATTTGTTCCGGGAAATTCAAGAGGGCGACACCTTGAATGCACTTGCTTTGCAATACTGTTGTACTGTAAGTGATGATTTCAGCCATAATGTAAAGGATTATTAGAAGAAGAGGCGGAAGGAATGGTACTAAAATCTATAGGTAGAAAATAGGTTTGAAAGTATAGATGTGGAAGTAAAGGCACAGAACACTGGTGTTAAACTGTACTGCAAAGTAATGTGTTAATGTAGCAGAACCAAAACTGAAGGGAAAGCAAGAGTTGAGTACAACAAAGATTCTTTTGTAGAAAATTCATTCTAGTGGCTGTACAATGTGGCTGACTTAAGTGCAGAGCACTTCTTGATGATTCCAACTGCCAAAGTAAATTAGATTCGCAGTTTAGGGTGGAAGTGCTGAAATGGGTTCTAATGTTGAGTATTGCAATGCAGTGTTTTTATATTTTACAAACTATCATACATTTCACTGTGTTGTTGGGACTACTACTTTAAGAAGTAAAAACCAGAAAATTTTTATCTTTCCAAGACCAAATCGATGCCTCAAAATATAGGTAAGCTTTGTGTGGATCCACTGTATAAACTACTTCTTGGTTCTTTAAAAATACCTTAACAGGATAATTTGAAGAAGACTAAATAAAGTTTTACGTTTTTGTTCCATTAACCTTTCAAAATGTTCATGTAGGGATAAGTTAGAATTAGATGTTTTCAGTTCGAAGCTTGGCATACTTGTTAACTTTACAGGATCACAATATACTTCAGCACAGAAGGCCCCATCATGTGTGATTGATAGTGTTAGTTTCACATCCACATGATTTAATTTTGTTTAGTAGTATAGAGCCTCAGTGTTGCTGAGAAAGACACATTTCATCAAAACTTTTCATCTTGCAGTGATCAGAACAATTTGCAAGATATCAATGTTATGGAAAAAACAACATTTGTACTGTGTGAGAGGAAAGTGTTGATTGATTGTTAAGTGGACTCAGATTGGGAGAGTTGTTGCCATGGAGAATGCATCAATTAGGTGATAACTTAAAGTTAACTGCCAAGCTTTGTCTAAATCTTGAGTGAGGCAGTTTGACTTTGGCCCAGGTATTTCCCTGAGAAATGAACAACAGAATGGCTGTCGCCCATTTTGTTGAGTTGAAACAAGCGCACTGTGTACAATTTGTTTTCATTGACAAAAAAAAGGGTACTGTGCAGTAATATATGAAGCTTCCATTATGAGCAAGTATGTCATATTGTGAGCTTGACTGACAATCCTAAATTGATTGTTATTGTAATTCTTTGTGCATTCTGGATTATTTTGCAAATGTTGCCCATTTGCAGAATTACTTCTAATGCTCAATGATGTTTTAAGCTTGATAAATGTAGCCTGGTTGGTGAGAGTTTGCTTATTGCAAACCTCCAAATGATGTCCTGTTTGATACAAAGTACCAATCTTTCAGTGAAAAATCTAGTAGTGAAATTCATGTACAACGATTACTCAGATGGGCCAATGGGCTGAGGGATAGATAAATTTAGATAAATGTGAAAAGATGCATTTTGGTATGGCAAACTTGTACAGTTAATGGTAGGGTGCTGGGGAGTGTTGATGAACAAAGAGACCTGGGCTGCAGTTGCTTATACCTTGAAAGTGGAGTCGGAGGTAGACGGTGGTGAAGAAGGCATTTGGCACATCTGCCTTCATAGCTAAGAACATTGAGTATTGAATTTGGAATGTCATATTACGGCTAAACAGGACATTGGTGAGGCCAGTTTCAGAATACTGAGTACTATTCTAGTTGCACTGTATAGGAACGATGCTTTTAAACCTGAGAGGGTACCGAAAAGATTTACAAGGATGTTGCTGGGACTGGAAGATTTGAGTTATAGGGAGAGGCTGAATAGGCTGGGTCGTTTTGCCCTGGAGCATTGGAGGCTGAGGTGTGACCTTATAGAAGTTTATAAAGTCATGAGGGCCATGGTGAGGGTGAGTAGCCAAGGTCTTTTTCTTAAGGTGGTGAGAGGGCAAAGGTTTAAGGTGAGAGGGGAAAGATTTAAAAAGGACTTGAGCGTTAAATTTTTCATGCAGAGGGTAGTGCATGCATGGAACAAGCTGTGAGAGAAAATGGTGGGGGCCGGTACAGTTACAATGTTTAAAAGGCATCTGGATGGCTATATAAATAGGAAGGATTTAGAAGGATATGGGTCAAATGCTGGAAAATGGGACCAGGTCACATTGGACTATCTGGTCGGCACAGGCAAGTTGGACCGAAGGGTCTCTTTCTGGTGCTGTATGACTATTTGTTTGGTAGGCAGAATACCATTTTTGCTTGACAGTTCCTTCCTTTTAGTAGCAAACACCACTTGTGTTCCCCCTACATAGTAGCAGCATGAAGCAGCTAGCCTCACCCGTTAGTCAAATGATTGAGATGCCTTATGCTTCTGGGGAAATCTGACGTAGACTCGGTACTTTTCAGCACCAGAAGTGATGGCTTTAGGCCTGTTCCTTAACTGAGAAATGATATGAATATCCAAACAAGGACCAGGAGTAAGCCACAAACAAAACCAGAAATTACTGGAAAAGCTCAGCAGGTCTTGCAGTATCTGTGGGGAGAACTGGGGAATGGTCACTTGACCTGAAACATTAACTCTGATTTCTCTCCAGATGCTGCCAGAGCTACTGAACTTTTCCAACTGTTTCTGATTTCCAGCATCTGCAATTCTTTTGTTTTTTTCCAGGAATAAGCCAGTCAGCTTTCTAGACTGCTCTGCCATTAAATAAACAATGGCTGGTCTGATTGTAACCTCTCATTGAAATTCCTGCCCACACTGATAAAACTTTCACCTACTTGCTGAACTAAAATTTATCTACCTCAGTCTTAAAATTATTAACGGACTGTGCCTCCACTGCATTTTCAGGAAGAAAGTTCAAAAGACTCATTAATTCAGAGAGAAAACTTTTTGCCTAATCTTTGTTTTAAATGGACTACTTCTTATTTTTACACAGTGACCCCCTAGTTCTAGCTTCTCATATAAGAGAAAGCATCCTCTCCACATCTACCCTGTTAAACCTCTTTCAGCATGTTATCAGCCATTTGATACAGTGCCACACAACAGACTTGTGGTGGAAGTTATAGGGCATGCTATAGAAGGGTCACGGACAATGTGAATATAAAATTGGCTGTGTGATAGAAAACAGAGCATGATAGTTAACTGATATTTTTTGGGCTGGAGGAAGATTCGTAGTGGAGTTTCCCAGGGTTCTGTATTGGAACATGAGCTTCACCTGATATATGTTAATGATCTGGATCTCAGTGTGCAAGGGACAGTTTCAATGTTTGCAGATGACACAAAACTTGGAAGAATTGTAAACTGTGATGAGGGCAGTGTGGAACTCCGGTAGGAATTGGTAGAGTAGGTGGATGGGTGGCAGATGAAGTTCAATTCAGAGAAGTGTGAAGTGATGCATTTTGGTAGGAAGAACATTGAAAGGCAATATGAAATAGGAGATCCATTTCTAAAGGGATGCAGGAATGGAGAGACCTGGGTGAGTATGTGCACAGATCTTTGAAGGTGGCAGGACAGGTGGAGAGTGTACTTAATACAGCATACGGTTTCCTCAGCTTCATTAATAGAGGTATAGAGTACAAGAGCAAAGAGATATGTTGAAATGTATAAGCCCTCAGCTTGTATTAGACCTCACTTGGACTATTGTGTACAGTTGTGGATGCCACACTATAAGAAAGGTATGAATGCATTGGACACAGTTCAGAAGCAATTTACAAGAATAGTTCCGGGAATGAGAAACTTCAGATACAGGATGGATTGAAGAGTTGGGACTGTTCTTCCCAGAGAGAAGGAGGATCTGAGGAGGTTTGGTACAGATTTTCAAAATCAGAAGATGACTAGATTGAGCAGATAGTGAGAAACTGTTCTCATTCATAAAAGGAACAAGGAAAAGGCATAGATTTAAACTGATATGCAAAAAAAGCAAGGGTGTTGAGAAAATTTTTTCTCACGCTGCGAGTATTTAGGGTATGGAATGCATGGCCTGGAAATGTGGTGGAGGCAAGTTCAGTTGAGACATTCAAAATGGCTTTCAATGACTATTTGGATAGGAATAATGTGCAAGCGTATGAAGAAAAATCAGGAGATTGGCAGTATGTAATGATGCTTGTTTAAAGAGCCAGTGCTGGCATAATGGGCCAAATGGCCCCTTTTGTGTTGTAACAATTCTGTGGTTGTGTTTCAATCATGTCACATCTTCCTCTTCTAAACTTCAGTTTATTCAAGCTGAACATGTCCAACCTTTCCTGTGAAGACACCCTGCATATTTCAGGTATTATTAGTCTGGTAAATCTTCATTGAGCTGCTTGCAACACATTTACATCCTTCCTTTCTTAAAGTGACCAATACTTTGCACAGTACAACAGTTGTAGACTCCCTCGTATCCTGTATAACTGAAGTGTAACCTACTTTGGTATTCAGTTCTCATCACGATAAGTTATAACATTTTATTACCTTTCCTAAGTACATGCATTCAAACCTTTTGTGATTCATAAACTGAGACACCCAAGATCCCGCTGCATCTCATCATTCTGCAGTCTCTCATCATTAGATTATTTTTTTTCTTCTTTCTGCAAAAATAGACAATTCCACCTTTTCCCACAATATTCTTGGCTTGGTAGATCTTTGTCCACTCACTATAGCCTCCTCTTCATAATTTTCTACCTATCTTTATATCATCACCAAATTTGGCGTCCAATCCTTCCGTCACTTCATCTAAGTCACCTATATAAATTGTAAACAGTTGCAGTCTCTGCGCTGATTTCTATGGCACACCAATCGCTACATCTTGACAACCTGAAGAAGGCATTTTTATGCCAACATTTTATTTCCTGTTAGTCAGCCAATCTTCTGTCCATATGAATATACCACTCCCAACACTGAACTTTATTGTCTGCAATTACCTCTGATGAGGCATTTTCTCAAAAGACTTTTGGAAATCTAGATAAAGTATAAACAGCAGTTTCCCTTTATCCGCAGCCTTAAAAAAAACTACAATAGATTCGTCAAACACAGTTTCCATTTCAGAAAACCACATCGACTCCACCTGATTGCCTTGTATTTATCAAACTAATCTGCTGTAACTTATTATTCAATAACTTCAAGATTTGATCAGGGTAGTTATTATTCAATGGAATGATAGCTAGCCCACTTCCCTGGTATGTTTCCAGTGATGTAGATATGTTTGTTATTTCTGAATTCATTGCTACATCTAAGAATTTCCTTACAGGTCTTAATAGGCTATACCCTGCACTCAAATTCACATTTTAAATAGAGCAGCCAAATTAGCTCCCTTTTCTTGATGTCCCAGTTGAGAAATTGGTCGGTTGGGGCGTTCTCCACTACTGTCTTTCGCAGGCCTACTTTCTCTGGTCAATATTTGCATTTGGATTGCAACAATTCAATGTGCTACAAGGTTGACTTTATCATCAATGTCATAAATAAGGCTTGAGCAATTTATTCATCGTGCAAGCTCGATGCTGAAATAGGGTTGTGTCAAAAAGCATATTCCTACACCTTTTAGATTTTGCAAGAGCCGAGGTACTGATCAATGCCTAGCACTCCATTCTTGCAAAACTCAAACATAGTGATTCTGTGATTGGATAGCTTTCAGTAAAGAGTCCAGAATATGCCAAAAAATTACACTGGTAACCAATTCAGGTTTGTCAGTTAGGCTTGCAATGTGAGTGTACTCAAAAGTTACACAATACACAAGACTATATTCTTTTTATACAGAAAGAACGTAGTGTTTCTGTTTCAATTCAACAAAATAGTTGACAGCTGTTGTTTGGTTCATTCCTCAGGACAATACCTTGACCAATCAGAGTCCATCTGCCTAGTTTAAAGTTAAAGAAAGATTAGCAGTTAACTGTGAGTCATCATCTAACTGATGCATTTTCTATGGAATTCCATTTACTACTCAGAGTCCACTTGTCAACCAATCAGCATCCTCTTATACAATGTAAATGTTGTTTTCCCTTTGCATTGGTATTCTTCTGAATTATGCTGATTGTTGTATGATGAAAAGCTTTGACATAACATGTCCTTTTTTAGGGATACTTTTTAATGCAATGATGTTTCCTTGCTTTTTCTCATTCCCATTAATGTTTTGTTTCTACAGGTATATATCTCCATTGCTCTTGGGTATCAAAAGTCCTTCAGCTTCAGTAGCCAGCTTTGGTTTTTTGCTTTCAAAATCTTGTTTTTTTTTGTTAACAGTTCTTTTGATGGGATGCATTCAGTGGGCTACTCCAGCACTCCTCACTTTCCTGCCCTTTGTCCTACTATCTATCTATCTGTTCTTCTATCCTATTGTAATTTCTTAAATTTACACAAGGACTCTACCCTCATAGTTCTCTGTGGTAAGGAGTTCCAAAAACAATCAACCCTCTGAGAGAGGAAAATCCTCACCTCATCCTTAAATTGGTGCCCCATTATACTGAGATTAAGCCCTCCAGTCCTAGACAGTCCCATGAGGGAAAACATCCTTTCTGCATTTAGTGTGTCAAACTCTAAGATTCCTACATGTCTCAATATGATCTCCTCTCATTGTGCTAAACTCCAGTGAGTAGAGTCGCAACCTGTTAAATCTTTTCTCACAAGTCCCAATTTGTTCAGCCTCTCATTTCAGGGTCTAATCTGATGAACTTTGGTAGTACTGACTCCAATGCAAGTATATCCTTCCTTCAATATTGCATTAACCACAATTAAATATTCAAATTAATCTTTCAAACCAGATCTCCCTTCCGTTGAAAACATGCTAACTTGTTCTAATCATACTAAGACTTCCTAAATCGCAGATCCCAGCACACTCCTGATGTCAGACTAACTAGCCTGTTGTTCCCAGTTTTCCTCTCCCTCCTTTCTTAAACAGAAGTGATTTTTTTTTATTCTTTCTCAGAATGTTGGCACAGCTGGCTGGGCTAGCATTTATTGCCCATTCCTAATTTCCTTGAAATGGTGGTGAGCTGCCTTCTTGAACCACAGTAGTCCATTTAGTGAAGGTAGACCCACAATGCTCATTGAGAGGGAGTTACGAGATTTTCATCAAGTCAGGAGGATAAATGGCTGGGAGATGAACTTGCAGGTGGTTGTGTTCCTACTTCTCTGCTGCTCTTGTCCTTTAGATGGTAGTGGTTGTGGCTTTGGAAGATGCATTTTAAGGAGTATTGGTGAATTTCTGCGGTGCATCTTATAGACAGTATGCTCTGCTGCTATTGAGCATTGGTGATGGAGGGAGTGAATCTTTGTGGATGTGATGCCAATGGGCTGCTTTGTTCTGAATGGTGTCAAACCTATGACTCATCCTCAGGCAAGTGAGAAATATTCAATCACACTCCTGACTTATTTATTGTAGATGGAAGATAGTCTTTTGGGATTGAGGATGTGAGTTACTTGCTGCAGGATTCCTAGCTTCTGACCGATAGTGAGGAAGGTTGTCAAAGGATACAGCACGATATAGATTAGTTAGAGAGTTGGGTGGAGAAATGGCAGATGGAGTTTAATCTGGACAAGTGTGAGGTGATGCAAGAGGAAAGTGTACAATAAATGGCAGGACCCTTGCGCACATTGATAAATGAAGGGATCTTGGGGTTGCAAGTTCATAGTTCCCTGAAAGTGGCAACACAAGTGGATAAGGTGGTTAAGATAACATATGGCATGCTTACCTTCATCAGGTGGGGCCTTGAGTATAAAAAGTGGCAAGTCATGTTGCAGTTTTATAAAACTTTAGTTAGGCATGTATTTAGTTTGGAGTGTATTCGGTATAAGGAGTGGTGGGACAAACTTGGACTGTTTTCACTAGCACATCATAGATTGACAGAAGTAATATAAAATTATGAGATGTATGGATAGAGTGGACAGTTGGAGTCTTTTTCCCAGGGTAGAAATGTCAAATACCAGGGGGCATAGGTTTAAGGTGAAAGGGGAACGGTTTAATGGAGATGTGCACAGAAGATTTTTTACAGAGGGTAGTAGGTGCCTCGAATGTGCACCCAGGGTAAATGGTAGAAGTAAAGACAATACCAACGTTTAAGTGGCATTTAAATAGATAAATGAACACTCAGGGAATAGAGAGATACAAGCAATATGCAGGCAGCTGGCATTAGTTTAGAATGGCATTACGGTCAATGCAGACATGATGGGCTAAAGGACCTGTTTCTGTGCTACTGTTCTCTATTCTATGAGTGACCTCTAACATGAAGAACCATCTTACTTTGTGCCAGCTATAACTTTAACCAGTGGAGAGTTTTTCCCCTGATCCCCTGATTCCCATTGATTCCAGTTGTGCTAGAGTTTGTTGATGCCATTCTCAGTCAAATGTGGACTTGATATCAAGGGCGGTCACTCTTATCTCACCTTTGGAATTCAGTTCTTTTCTACATATTTGTACCAAGGCTATATGAGATCAGGTGTTGAGTGACCTTGGTGGAAACCAAAAAAAAGGCTGTGATATTGGTGGCAAAGGAGTAATAGATATGAAAATAGGTGCAATCTTTTCACAGTTAACATTTACTTCGTCTTTAGTTCTGGGCATGTCGCCATCTGTTCTACTTGCTCCTCCTCCTGTCTCTGTCACCAGCATTAAAAAAAACATCATTTTCCAGCTCCTTTCAGTTCTGAAAAAGTCATATTGGACTTGAAACATTAACTCTGTTTCTCTCTCCATGGATGCTGCCAGACACACTGGGATTGTCCAGCACTTTTTGTTGAATTTCAATTTTCTACATTATCGGATAGATGCCAGTGTCATAGCTGTATTGGAGCAGCTTGCCTAGGAATACAGCAAGTTCTAGAGTACACTTCTTCAGTACTATTGCCAGATGTTGTTAGGGTCCAAAGTCTTTACAATATTCAAGTGTCTTCAGCTGTTTCTTGATATCATATAGAATGCTTGTACTATTTGGTACACAAGTCATCCTACTTTGTAGCTTCTCCAAGGTTTACATCCCATTTTTAGGTATACCTACTGCTGTTCCTTGGATCCCCTCCTGCACAACTCATTGAAGGAGTGTTGATCGCCTGGCTTGATGATGATGATAGAGTGGGGGAATATATTGGGACATGAGGTGACAGCTTGTGGTTGAACACTGTTCTGCTGATGGCCGACAGTACTTCATGGATGTCTAGTCTTAAGTTATTCGATTGGTTTGAAATCTATCCCATTTAACATTGTGATGATGCACACACAACAACAGAGAATATCCTTAATGTGAGAATGGGACTTGGTCTCCAGAAGGACTATATGATGGTCACCCTTACCATTCTGACATGGACGGATGCACTTGCAGCAGGCAGTGAAGATCCTCACAAAAACAAAAACTTCTTCCCTCTTTTCAGTTTCCTCATTACCTGTCGCAAACCAAGTCTAGCAGCAATGAGCTCTAGGACTCTACCAGGTTGGTCATTAGTAGTGCTGCCAAACTGCTGTTGGTAATGGACATTGACATCCACAACCCACAGTACATTCTGTGCCCTTGCCATCTTCAATGCTGCCTCCAACACAGAAAAGTACTGATTCATCAATTGGAACGGGGCAGTACAGAGTCATCAGCAGGTGGTTTTCTCACCCATGTTTGACCTGATGCGTGAAACTTCATTGATTCCGAACACAATGTCGAGGGCTCTCAGAGCAACTTTCTTCTGACTTTATACCACTGTTCTGCCACCTCTGTTGGGTCTATGCTGCTGGTGAGACAGGACTTATCCAGGGATAATGGTAGCGATATTTCTGGTACCTACATCAATTCCAAGTGATCTATCCAGTTTGATTCCTTTTTATTTGAGCATTTGTCAGCAGTTGATATAACATTGTTGCTTACTATGCTTTTTTAGAGGGCAGTTAAGAGTTTTTTGGTTTTCAAACTCTTTGCTGGTTTTTAAAACACTCCCAATCTTCGGACTTGCTACTAGTTTTTACCATATTATCAGCCTGTTTTAATCTAATATGATCTTTAACCTTCCTAGTGACCCACAGATGAATTTTTGAGTTTTGATTTTCATTGGAACTGCTTTTTTTGAACACTTAATTCTTTCTTAAATTGTTTCTAAAGTTTATTCACTGCCAAATGTTTTAGTCTCAATTAGCCTTAGCTTGTTCTGCCCTGTTACAGTAATTAGACTTTTTAAAGTTATGACTCATGTTTGTGACTGGAGTACATGGGTCACTGTGCATAGTACCACTAACCTGGTAATTTCTGCTTATTTTAGAATGAGCTTTTCACTGGAAGTAACTCACTATAAACTCAGTTTCTTCTTGCTCCATTTTCTGAAATTGCGTGCCACCCTGTTGCTCCCTGTGCCCCTTCACTCATTCAACAATATACTCAACAATATACCCAACTACCTCCCAGAAGTCCCTAATTCTTAAGTCAAAAAATCAATTTCAACAAACCACACTGTCTCAAAAAGATTTTACATTCTGACTGATGTCATAATCAAAACAATGGAAGAGATTTTTATTTTTCCATTAGGAATGCAAAGTAGAAAAGCCTGGGATTACGAACTGAATCTAGAGGTCCAGGAAAATAGTGGGAGGTCAAAATGCAGGCACAGAACGGATGAGATTGGGATACAGTTTGAGGCAGCTACCAGCTTTGGCATTAGAATTGTAATCTGATTGATGTCATGCATTTATTGATGGTAACGAGAAATATAGGTGCACCATGCAAAGCTTTCAGAAAGAACAACGTGAGTACAATTTTTCTTGCTAAACATGAAATTTAATTTTCAGGTTGCAGATATCAAGAGAATTAATAATCTGATCAAAGACCAAGACTTTTTTGCTCTCAGATCTGTAAAGATTCCTGTGAAAAAGATCACTTTACTCGGTGACACGTACAGTCCAGCCAAATCAAGACTAGTTCCACGTCCTGCCTTGGAAGCTAATGCACAGTTTCAGGAATCCAATACGGGTGAAGATTGCTCTTCAAATGAAAACGCTGATAACTTTCTCCGTGAGGTTGATAAAGATATAGAAAGAATAGTGAAGTCAAATGATACCACAAAGGAGCATTTAAATGAGGTTGTTTCAGCTTTATCTACACAACCATTTTATCAAGCAGCAGATCGAAAAATATTACCACGGAAAGATCCGCATTATGGAGCTGACTGGGGCATGCGCTGGTGGAATGCAGTGATGATAATGTTGGTAGTTGGAATTATTACACCTGTGTTTTATCTACTCTACTATGAAGTCCTTGTAAAGGTCGAGACAAGCCATCATTCTACTGTGGAATCAACAAACCTACCTGTTACCCAGCCTTCACAGCAAGAGCCAAAGTATAGCTATGGAATTAATTCTGTGGAAAGGACAAAAATGGCCTCAGATGAGGCCCTTGAGCAAGTGAATTCTAATGTTCATGTGACTGTCACCTGACCACAAACATCTAGTGCACAGCATTGTGTGCAGTGCAAACATAAAACAATTATGTTCAAAAGTGTCTGGGGAAGTTGCATCATGCTAGAAATGTCATATATTCAACTCAAGAAGAGAAGCATTAAGACTTGCCTTCCAATGTTATGGGAAATAATAATATAAAGGTAACTGACAAAATTAATTTCATGTGAGAAGAATTTTTGCCTGGGTCAGTTGATAACATATAGCATCTATAATTGAACTTGGATTAATATTTTAGTCCGAAACAACATCTTTGTTGTTTCTTAATAAATGTCTTCCTTTCCTAATTAGCTTTTGTAAAATATATTTCTAATTTTGTTGTGAACAAGATTTCTTTTGTGGTCCAGTTATTTTCAAGAGTGAAAACACAACAGTTATTGAACTGCAATTCTGTCAAGCATTAATATGTAAGATAAAGGAACAAACTTTAAGCAGTTTCAAAAATGATGCCCCTTTCTTAAAGCAGCTCAATGATATTAGGTGCAACCACGCAGTTACTACTTTTCTTTTTAAATGTATAAATAATAGCACATTCCGAATGTCACAACACAAAAGTCTTAATCTCACCCATTCATATAAAGGAATTTTGTTGCCTGAGATTAATAGTTTTAATATAAAAATGTATTTATTGACTGTTAAATTACCATAGTTGAGAGCATGCAGATATTTAGTGTTGAACGATTCAAAGTTAGTGTTGTGTGTAGCAGTTATTCTGTAATTAAACTGGAGATTATAACTGTGAACAAAAGATCAAATGGATCTAAATTGTTGACATTATAAATGAAAATGTGGCTGTTTAAAAAAAATGAACTTCCAGCATTTACACCGGTTGTATTTTCTTAAAGCTTTGTAACAGAATCTATTCTTTTGGAATTTATCATAAAATTTAGAATAAAAATTGAAAAATTGAAACACATATGCATAATGTATTTCTCACTTATATTTAGCTTGGAATAAACAATGAGTAAACAAACTAGCCTCAACATTCTTAGCATTGGTCTCACTCACTAGCACTACTGTCATTAACATGCCAGTTTGCAGGGTCAGTGGGAGTATGTCTAACTTGCAGAGAGAGAAAAAAAAAATCCTGTAACCTGCCCCGCTCAGCTGAACTATCTAGCACTATTACCCTTTGAGCTTGCAAACTTTTATTTCTGAATGGCTGACCTTTACATTTACAGATTATGCCTTCTGATTCTGGAAATCCCCCACCATTTGGATCATGATGAGTAGGTCAGTTGCCACATTGTTTTAGACCTTTAAGCCCTACTGTAACTGGTGAACCTATACTGTGCCTCATTTAAGGCCAATATATCATTACTAAGGTTTGGACCTAAAATTGAATAGCAGGACCATTAGTCGGATCACTTGTTAGAATCGACTAATGACCTGGATAAAGGTGATAATTTCAGAAGTTACAGGCATTGTAGAACTTGGAAATTAGCAAACTTGAGGATGCTAAACTGTTGATAAGGCTCATATTAGAAGGTATGAAATAATGCATTTGGGAAGAAGAATGAAGTGAGCTTTAAAAAATTAAATATTAATTATTTTCTTTTGTATGCTTAAAACTAAAAACTGTGGGTAAGGGAAGGTAGTATTTTTTTTAGGGGGGAGAAAAATACTGTATTTAGAACCTGAGATAACAAGGTGTAGAGCTGGATGAACACAGCAGGCCAAGCAGCATCATAGGAGCAGGAAGGCTGACGTTTCAGGCCTAGACCCTTCTTCAGAACCTCTTCTTTTAGATCTCTGTAATATAGAATAAAATAGAATATAGCACATTCCTGCAGCTCCTCTACTTCTCTTGGGATTTCCTTCACTACCTCAATGAATCCCATTGGTTTAGCCTCTTTTACCACATCCTTTTTCCCAGTGCCTCTCTTAATCTACCAGCACTGTGACTTCGTGTGTCCCACCTTATTGCAGTGAAAATACATTTTCCCAGTGCCTTTCTTAAACCACCAGTTTATTACAGTGAAAACACCTGAGGTCTTTAACCTCTCTTCCACCCTCTTGGGTTTCTTTTTTCACATTTCATACAGGGAGGTGATGGCCTAGTGGTACTATCGCTGGACTGTTAATCGAGAGACCCAGATAATGTTCTGGGGACCCGGTTCAAATCGTGCCATGGCAGATGTTGGAATTTGAATTCAATAAATATCTGGAATTAAGAATCTAATGATGACTGTGAATACATTGCCGATTGTCAGGAAAAACCCATCTGGTTCACTAATGTCTTTTAGGGAAGGAAACTGTCATCCTTACCTGGTCTGGCCTACATGTGACTCCAGACCCACAGCAATGTGGTTGACTCCTAACTGCCCTCTCGGCAATTAGGGATGGGCAGTAAATGCTGCCTAACCAGCCCTTATCCCATGAATGAATAAAGGAAAAAAAAAGTGCTACATTGTTCCCAGTGTGATCTACTTTTTGTTTTTTTATTGAAAGATCTCCTTCTTTCCCAGTTTCTATCCCTCACGGAATGAAATTGCTGTCAGAAGTTAGATTTCAATTTATGCACTAACGCGTATTCTTCTGCTATCTCTGCAGCTCTTCTCGCTGTTTTAATTTGCTGTTCCTCAACATGAGTTTGTATCATTTCTGGAAGTGAGTTTTTGAACTCCAGTAGAATAATCTCTCTCAGATCCTCCATATGGCTTTTCTATCTTTAATGCTCTCATCCATCTATCAAAGTTGCTATGTTTAATTCTTTCAAATTCGACATAAGTCTGACTGGTTCCTTCGTTATATTTCTGAACTGTTGTCTATATGCTTCTGGTACAAATTTGTTGGCACTCAAAATAGCCTATTTTACTTCTTCATAGTCTCCTGACACATTGTCTGACAGTGCTGCAAACACCTCACTCGCTCTGCCTACCAACTTCGTCTGAATTAACATTACCCACACAATCTCTGGCCAATTCATCTGTTTAGCCAATTTCTCAAAGGAAATGAAAAAGGCTTCTACATCTTTTTCATTGAGTTTTGGTAATGTTTTGACATATTTGTATATAGCCCTACCACGTCTTTGGCTATAATGGGTTTGCTCATCATCACTCTCCTCCTCACTAAGCCTATCTTCTATCTTCATCTCCATCCTTTTAAATTGGCTTTTCTGTTTAATTTGTAACTTCTGAATTTCAAACTCTCTCCCTTTCCTCTCTTTTTCCTTTTGTCTTTCCTCTGCTTGTAACCGTAATTCAAACCGTTTCAGTTCCCTTTCTCCTTTCTAACTCCAGTTGTCTAATTTTCAATTTAATTTTCTCTAACTTCACTGCACTTGCCTGTTTCTCTGATACACCTAAATGCTTGACCAACTCTATTACAATTTCAGCTTTCCTCTTATCACTAATTAAACCCAATTCTAGCCTGTTTGCTAAGTCTAAAAGTATATCCTTCCTCTGTCTTTTTAAACTTTCTTGGCAAATTTGGGAAGCATCTTCAAACCCCAGAACCTCTTTAGCAATGTTAAAAGCCATTTACCCCACTTTTGATTTAACCAACCACAAGTAATCGAAATTAAACAGATTTTCCACCTCTCACCTAAATTTTAGTTAAAGATCTAGGACACTCATCCCCAAATCTGTTTAAATCTGCTGGGACCTTTCGTACCCAAATCTGTTCAAGTTTGTCCAAATCCATTCGGATCCCATACACGAACCGGCCAGATCCTGGACATGAGCCTCCAATCTGTTACAAAGCGGAGGTAACGGAAACACCCAGAAAGGCTCACCTCTCCTCAAAATCTGTTTTTAAAAACAAAGTGTGAAAAGTGGTATAATCTGTCTCTCATCCCCTAATCTGTTAGAAAGGAGTGGTTAACTGAAATGAAATCCTTTTACTCGCTCAATAAATCAACAATTAACAATTTATCTATCTAACTTTAACAGTGAACAAATTAACAGAACTACTAACAAACCGAACAATTCTCTCTTAATCACTAACCATTCCCCCATAAAACAAAACTCCAATGGTATGCTGTTCCAATAAATGCAGATCCCACTTACATAAACCAAAATTTAAAACAAACTTAATTTCTTGAAATTATAGCTAGGTTACATATTCTGGAATGCTGTGTGCTCTCTCTGCTGATCCTCAGTCAGGAACACCTTTCTCCGTCGAATTCTTGTGTCAGGAATATACGCTAAGAGTGCCGTGATACTTTTAGTTAGATGATGGTTATTCTGTGAGCTTAGAGAATTCCGTGAGAGTCAGTGATTTTCTCTTTAGAGCTGAAGGGTTGTTAACTCTAGCAGATGACAGTTGCTCTCATACCGATCTTCAAATGCCCTCTTCTTTTATACCCTTGATGACCTATCAGTTTCTTACAGTAGGATTGGTCCTATGTTGTCAAAACCATTAGATTTAAATTTAATTGGTTTTCAGTCTGAAAGTGCCTGGTTTACGTCAGTTGGCTGATATTCAAAGTGGTTGCCTGAACAAACTACTGCCTGGGTTAGTAACCACAGAGCCCCTGATGTAAATGTTTCAATTTCAGGAGTCATGTATGCACCTGAGATAGTAGGAACTGCAGATGCTGGAGAATCCGAGACAAGAAGGTGCAGAGATGGATGAACACAGCAGGCTAAGCAGCATCATAGGAGCAGAAAGGCTGACGTTTTGGGCCTAGACCCTCTGATGAAGGGTCAATCTTTTAAAAGGGACCACACTCTTTTCCCCCTATCATTTTCAAACAACAAATTCTAACATCCTGCCTTGCAATCCACAAATACTCTAACCAACTTCGAAACAGAATAGAGAGCAGTTGAGGATGGTTCTGAAGCTAAAGAGAACATGTTAATTACACAAGGCAAGCAAGAGCAAGTCAGAGAACAAGGTAACTGAAGAATTTTAATGCAAAGGGTCATACAGGTAAAGCAGATGAACTCAGGGCATGTATAGGAACATGGGACTGCAACATCATAACTATTACAGGAACATGGCTGATGGAGGGAAAATACTGACAGCTCAGTGTTCTCGGATTAAATGCTATAGGAAGGATAGAAAGGCAGGCAAGAGAAGAGATAGCCTTGGCAGATAAGGTTAAGGATAATCCAAAGAGATTCTACATGTACATTAAAGCAATTCAGGAGAGAATAGGACTCCGTAAAGATCAACAAAGTCATCTGTATGTGGAACCACAGGAGATGGGAGAGATACTAAATGAATATTTTGTTTGCCTTACCAAAATGCAAGACTTCACATTTATACAAAGTAAATTCCATCTGCCACTCCTCAGCCTATTGACCCAATTGATTAAAATCCCTTTGCAATCTTAGATAACCAATTTTGGTGTTATCTGCAAATCTTTTTACTGTGGAGAAAGACATGGAGGCTGGGGAACTCAGGGAAATAAATACTGATGTCTTGAAAACAGTCCACATCACAGAGAAGGTGGTGGTGGAGGCCTTAAAAAAAAGTGGATAAATCTCCAGGACTTGATCAAGAGTATCCCAGGACGTTGTGGGACGTTAGGGAAGAAATTGCAGGGTCCCCTAGCAGAGATATTTGTATCATTATAGCCCTAGGTGAGGTGTCAGAGGACTGGAGAATGGCTAATGTTATGCCTGTATTTAAAGATTGTAAGGAGAAGCCTGGTAACTATGGACCTGTGAGGGTGACATCAGTGGTGGGTAAGTTGTTGAAGGGAATTCTGAGGGATAGGATTTATATGCATTTGCAGAGGCATGGACTGATTTAGGATAGTCAGCATAGCTTTGTGCGAGGAAAATCGTGTGTACCAAACTTGATTAAGTTTTTGAGGATATAACCAAAAAGATTGATGAGGGCAGAGCGCTAGATGTTGAGTACATGGACTTTAGTAAAACCTTTGACCAGGTTCACATGGTAGAATGATTAGTAAAGTTAGATCGCATGGTATTCAGGGTGAGTTTGTCAATTGGATACAAACTTAGTTTGACGTAGGAAACAGAGGATGGTGGTGGATTGTTTTTTGGATTGGAAGCCTGTGACCAATGGTGTTCTGCAGGGACCAGTGCTGGGTCTACTGGTGTTTGTCAGTTATATAAATGATTTGGATGAGAACTTAGGAGGAATGGTTTGTAAGTTTGCAGATAACACCAAAATTGGTTGTGTAGTCAACAGTGAAGGTTATCTAAGATTGCAAAGGGATTTTAATCAATTGGGTCAATAGGCTGAGGAGTGGTAGATGGAATTTACTTTGGATAAATGTGAAGTCTTGCATTTTGGTAAGGCAAACAACAGCAGGTCTTATACAGTAAATGGTAGGGGCCATACTGGGTAGTATTGTCAAACAGAGAGACCTAGGGGTTCAGGTACCTAGTTCCTTGAAAGTTGGGGTCACAGGTAGACAGGGTGGTTAAGAAGGCATTTAGCATGCTTGCCTTCATTGCTCAGACCATTAGGTATAGGAGTTGAGACATCATGTTCAGGTCGTACAGGACATTGGTAAGGCCACTTTTGGAGTACTGTGTACAGTTCTGGTCACCTTGCTATTACTGAATTGGAGAAGGTGCAGAAAAGATTTTCCAGGATGTTGCCAGGCTAGAAGGTTTAAGTTATAAAGGAGAGGATGGGACTTTTTCCAGTGGAGGTTGAGGGGTTACCTTATATAGGTTTATAAAATCATGAGGGGCATGGATAAGGTGAATAACAAAGATTTTTTTCTCTAGGGTGGTGGAGTTCAAAACTAGGGGGCATATTTTTAAGGTGAGGGGAGAAAGATCTAAAGGGGACCTGAAGAGTAACTTTTTCACACAAAGGGTGGTTCACGTGTGGAATGAACTGCCAGAGGAAGTAGTAGATGCAGGTACAGTTACAACATATAAAAGAAGTGATCATCTCTGACAAGCAAGAGTGTAACAACATCTCTGACATTCCATCGTTACCATTAAGTTCCTAAGATGTAGAAGGGTAAGATTTTAACAGTTGCCAACTACATATCCACTGTAACTACAAAAACCCAGTCAGAAGTGCTGATTTAGTAACAAGTTTTTTTTTTAAATCCAATTGACCTGCTAAAACCAGTTCACAACCTATGAGACTAGTCATAAATAGGATAGAACATTATTCACTTGCCTGATGTGTTTAACAGTCAAGTTTGAGACCATTCGGAAAAGAAGCAACTTGCTCAATTGGCAACATGTCCATCACCCAATCATTGTCTCTACCATTGGTACACTGTCCCACAAGATGTACTGCAGCATGTCAGCTAGGTTTCTTTACCATTATCGCAAAATCATGACTTCCACTGCCAAAAACGATGAGGACTGCGGACATTTGGGAATACTACTACCTGTACTCCAAGTCACACGCACCATTCTGGTTTGGAAACATTACATTCTTTCTTCGATTGTGGACCAAAATACTGGAACTCCCTACCCAACAGCATTGCAGAAGTATCTTTACTGCACAGACTTTTAACTGTTCAAGAATGCAGCTCACCGCTGCTTTTAAGGGCAACTAGGATAGGCAGTAAATACCAACTTGTCAGCAATATTCACATCCCATGAATTAATTTTTGAAAAGTAGAAGCAAGCTTCCAGCTTCTTCCCTTATTGATCCTAGGTTTCTTTCTTCTCCTTGGCATTTAAAAGTTTGGGAGGGGCTTAGTGGAGGAAGAGGATGAAAAAAATTCTAAACATGATTTTTAATCATCATGTGCCTAATCTTAATAAACGTATTACTATTACAAAGGAAATTGTAAAGGAACTGTCACAAGGAATTCAATAATACTGGAAGGGAGAAACAAGTGGAGCAAGGGAGTGGGACAGTTGTATAGCTTCTCTGAGGAGACAAGAAAGATGCATTAGGCTGACAAAATTCTGTGTTGTAAAATTTGATCGATTGGTATTTCTTGCAAAAGACCAAAATCCACCAAATTAACAAATTTCAGTGTAACAAAATATAAATTTGCTTTTCTGTTGCTATGTTAATCTGATTTGTTAACTTCTGATAGTGAGACAAAAATCTCAAAATAAGAATTGAGATTTCAATCAACAACAAAATATGTGTGTGATATAACCAAACACTTTATTGACACTTTTGGGAATTAAGAATATGACATGGTATGTTAAGTTTACATCACATAAACAAAATGATATTAGAAAGTAAATCAAATAAATATGTAACTTTAAAAATCTGCAGAAATTTCATACATTTAGCATACGTTATAGCAAATACCAAATCATTTATTTATGCACAAAAATATACAAAATCAAATGCAAATAAGCCCTGGTACTACTGGTTTTCATTGACTAACAAAACCTATTAAAAAAATGTAAAGGCAAGGTAATATTACACTTTAATTTTCAAGTCATTAGTTCATTAATAACCTGTCAGGGTAATTCTAGACCTTCCAGTCAGACCACTTAGAAAGTTGTCTACATGTTCCTTGATTATATGCAGATTATGATAGAAGAGGGCTGCAGACTGACTGAAGTCTATTTTTTCCTATTCAAAATACTGTCCTGATGTTAAGTAAAAACCAGGAGTTCACAGGACATCTTCAAATCTTTGACAACATTACGTTAAGGTTTATGATTAAGTTCAGAATGAAAAAAAAATGAATTTATAACTTTAGCAGGGACTTTAGTGCAGAACAAATATTTATTTCTTACCCAAACTAAAATAGCTTATTTATTCATTTACTTGTATGTTCTTTGAGGGACCTTGCAGATTTTGTTCACAAAACAACAGAGATTATGATTCAGAAGCAATTCATCGACCGAAATGCTTTGGGGTGACCTGAGAACATGAAAGGCACATGTCTTTTCTCGAAAACCAAGTTCTTTTATGATTTCAGAAAAGCTTTTGATTGTGTCACTTGCTCACAAGGCATGGAATTTGAGGCATTTAGACTAAAGGCTGGTGAAATCAGAAAACAATGTTCTTGAATGTAGGTTCAGCAATAACAAAGGGGTCACTCAAGTAGTATCAGTGCTAGTCAGGTTGGTAAGTGGGAAACAAAATTTGGAGAAGGTATTAAAAAGTGTAATTAGAAGCTATATCACTCTGGGCTACAGGAGAAGAGTTGATTATTTGGTGGACAGCTCACTGAATCAAAACACAACACTGTAACAACTATAGGAATAGTTAACCACATATTGGCTTCACAAGAGGTGATGAGGCAGCTCTCATACATCCATATTTAGTGCATGATGTACAATTCTGATTGCCAAAGGGTACCCAGCCATTGGAGGCACAGCAGGAAATAAGGCAGCCATACTGAGTATAAGCCGGTAAGATGTATTGAAGAGCCTGGAATTTTTTTTATGAAAGATCAATGGGACAGATTGACCACATTTCATGATCTGCCATGTCATTTCCTAAATTTCTATTCATATAGGATTCATATAGGATACTATTCATCACGGTTTTTGTAAACAAACAAATGATCTTTAAATGCTGTTTCAATGAGAATAGTTCGGAGGGTAGTGAGTTATCACATTCATATTCAACCTTGGTCTGCCTCTTTCTTTTAAAGAAGTTACTAAACATTATACATTTTGCCTGATAGTACAGGAAGTTATCTACATCCCAAGGACTGCAGCAATTCAAGAAGGCAGCTCATCAGTTCTCAAAGGCAATTGAGGATGAATAGTAAATATTAGCCTAGCAAGCAATGCCCCATAACGCACAAACACAAGAATAAAACCAATTACATTGAAGAGGTGACACTAATCTGGAGGCTTGAAGTATCCAAGGACATATACTTGTGCAATTATAATTTTAAAGAGGTAGGTTACATGCCTGGGCAATGGAGGCAATTGATTTTTTTTTTGCAAACATGTTTGCATTTCATTATGATAACAATAACTTCAGAACAATTTTAAGCCTGAGAACAATACAAGTGCTCCTAAATATTCAGGCAGTATAAATCAAATTATTCCAACCCATTGCTTTGAATTCTTTTTTATGCTTGTTTAAGTCAGAACCAGTTGAAAGAACTGACACATTTTAGCACCAAAGATGCAATAAACCAGTCTACTTTCACTTACAATATATTATAGTTCAGAATAAATAATGATCCCTGTCGATAATCATTATCTGAAACTGCTGACATGTAAATTACCACCAGGGAAGATACTTTGACACATTCCTCTTGCTCTTTGCTACAAGACTTGCATAGGTACATGAACGCCAGTGCGACCACCAACCTAAGTGCATTTAAACCAGGATTTGTTTCAATCAACCAGTCTAAAGTGACCAGCGCTAACTGATGTATGCTTATTGAGGCTAAAGTGGAACCCATTTATCTTCATTGTAAACAATATTTCTTATTTGAATTCCTTTACATGTGCAAAACAAAACCCTGCAAATGACCTGAGGACACACAGAACAATCCTGCAGGAATGGTGAACACTTTCACAGTATACATTAATTGCATAATCCGGCAGACAACTAATATGTAGCTTCATCCATATTATCATCACTTGCTTCATAGGCATCTCCATCATCGAAGTATGATGCAATGTAGTCATTTTCCTAAAAACAGTGAAAATCATTTTTCAGTTTACTTTCTACAAAATTGCATTCAATATCTTATGATCGTGAACATGTAGTTGCCAATAATGAAATAAAGTTACAGGTGATAGACAATTAATTATTATTTTGTATCTCCAAATTGTCATGATGCTATAAAATATGGACCACTGATCCTTAAAAATCAATTAACTTCAAAGCCTGGAACTTTGGTTCAAGAGAAAGCCCTTAAAAAGGAGGTGGGATGGTTTAAAATGGCCAAGGTCAATGAGAATTTACAAAACATAATCTAACTAACATGACAAATTGTTGAGGACACCCTGAAAAGGATATGCCAAGTGTAATTATGTAAACATTGAAAGTCATCATCTGCAGTGTACAGCTCATAAAGAAACCTTGAAATGCCTTGGGTGGGAGAGGGAGTTATGCTCTTTACAAGAAAAGTGGACATTGCGTTTAGATATTTGAGGAGTTGAAACAGCTAATCCAAAACACAAAACTACTATAGGTATTGCTAAACAAAGACTGAAAACTGAAACTTGCAGTGCTAAGAGGAGCATTGATGGACTATTGTAACCATTTTGTTAAAAACAGAGGGTTTCTTCTCCTCCATCTTCTCAGAGAGGCCATCATTATAAGCTTCTGTTGTCATTACAGAAGTGAGTAACATCTTGTAACAAAGGAACTCTTCGGAAGTAGAGTACTTGGTTCTGCAAAAGGTGATCAACTGTGATAGAAAACTACCTGTGAACAGAGATCTTGTAAAATGTGGAAACCTACTCCTTACACTACCTTCAGGAGACCAACTGAACCAGATGAGCTTCAAAACCCACCAGAATCTTTAGATCAACATCAGAATGTATAAATCCATCATCTGAGAACTGTAATTGTTTTACAATTCCACCTTACCTTACCCTGTGCTTTGTTCGGTTTGCTTATATGTTAGTATATGTGTGTATGTTATCAATTTCAGGACATCACTTTCAGTGAATATTTGAACTTTTTCCTCAGTAAGTTTCCAAAAAGCTAACTCAGTTTTATTTGTCAGAGGGGGTCTGTCTGGCTTGGTTCTTCATAGTTATAATGCAACTATATCAAGTACATATAGAATTGAAGAAAAAAATATATTTATTGACAAATTTCAAAAACTCAGGGTTGAATGCTACATTTTTGGGCCAAGTCTGAGTTGTGTTTTTTTTTTGGGAAGATTTGGCAAGACAGAAAGCTGAATTGGGGTGGGATGCTCCCGAAGTCAAGATCAGCCTCCCGAGACTCTCATCCGATTCAGCCACAAATCTTGCCATTGCTCTGAAATGCCAAACTCAGTACTGGAAAAAAAGAGGATTTTATTCACCTCTCCAGACTTGGTAGTAATAAGTACAAATGGGTACTTTTCTGATCCATGGTACATATATAGCAGAAATGTTAACAGGTCATAAATTTGCCAGCCTTGCTTCTGAACAATGGCTGAAATGCTAAGTACTGACCTCTTCACATTCTTCCTCATCATATTCTTCTTCTGCAGCTTCATCCTCTTCGTCACCTTTATCTTTCTCCTTCTCTTCAGTTTCTTCATCAGATTTATGTTCTGAATCCTTCTTCTCTAGGACCTATAGAAAACAACCATCATTAGTACAAATGGATATTGCTTTTTCTCACTTCACGAGTTAAAACAGTTAATCCAGAAGTAGTAATAGTACTAGAATATTGCAAATTCCATGCAATAAGGCAGCAAGAAGACAGGATCCTTTAACCATACGGATTACATTTGTACAAACAACACAGAAGACCACAAAAAGCACATCCTCCATTCAAATAACAGAGATAACATTCAATTATGTATGGTACAGAATTTAAACAGAACATCTATAAGCAAACAGAAGCTTCAATGTTCAACTAAATCTTTACTAAGCATTAATAACTATCCATAGGTGCACTATGTTGACCTTTATTTACCTTTACATTGGTGCCTCAGGCTTGCTGTAGTGCTCCAGTGAGGCTCAGCGAAGAACAGCATCTTATTTTCCACTTGGGAACCCTGCAGCCTTCAGCACTCACTAATGAGTTCAATAATTTTAGGGCCTGACCACCTTGTGTCCTTTACCTACCACCACACCCCATCATCACAAAGACTGCTTTCATTATATCCAACCCATTTTCACACACGAATGGTCCCCATTAGTAGCTTATCTTTCTCCCCAGCTCACCATTATCCAGTCCTTTAACTGCCCAACTGCTGTTCTCTCTCTCTGGGCTCCATCTCCACCTGTTATTTACTCCTTTAATCCCACACCCTACCTTTCCCAACCTGAGAGGACTAGAATACAACAGCAAAGATGAAGGGGCAGCTCAGTGGTTAGCACTGTTGCCTCACAGTGCCAGCTTTGGTTGACTGTATGGAGTTTTCATATTCTCCCCATGTGTATGTGGCTTTCCTCTGGTTGCTCGGGTTTCCTCCCACAGTCCAAAGATGTACAGGTTGAGTGATTGGCCATAGGAAATGCACGGCTACAGGGACAGGGTGGGATGTGCGGGAAGTGGGGTCGCTCTTCAGAGGGTCAATGTGGACTCCAAAGAATGGCCTGCTTCCACACCGTAGGGATTCTCTGATTCTTTCATAAACTTCCGAGGCTAAATGAAGCTCTGCTCAGACCACATTTGGAATTCTGGGAGCATTTCTTGGCCCCTTTTCCAAGGATGGATGTGCTGGCATTGTAAGGGGTCCAGAGAAGGTTCACAAAAATGATCCCGGGGATGAAAGACTTGTCATACGAGGAGCGGTTGAGGACTCTGGATCTGTACTCAATGGAGTTTAGAGAGGACATCTCACTGAAACTTACAGAATACTGAGAGGTTCGGATAGAGTGAACATGGAGAAGATATTGCCCTGGTAGGGGAGACTAGGAGCTGAAGGGATAGTGTCAGGATGAAGGGACAACACTTTGGAACTGAAAAGAGGAGGAATTTCTTCAGCCAGAGAGTGGTTAATCTGTGGCACTCATTGCCACAGCCTTCTGTGACAGCCAAGTCATTGAGTGTATTTAAGACAGAGATATGTAGTTTCTTGACCAGTAGGGGGATTAAGAGTTACAGGGAGAAGACAGGACAATGGGGTTTAGAAATATATCAGCCATGATCGAATGGTGGAGCAGACTTGAGGGGCCTGAACAGCCTAATTCTGCCTCTATAACTTAAAGCCTTATAGTCTTATAAATACTGGTCTTGCTAACAATGTCCATAAGCAGGAAAACAAAATAAAAGCTCTTGGGCAAACTGCAACATTTTCAAAAGGACAGGCTTTTCAAAAATTATATACAGACATAAGGAGGATGTGAATCAGTGGGAAGTGGCAAAGTTTATAGAAAAGTCAGGAGGAAAAAAAAGGTTCAAGTCGAAATTTTAGGAAGTGGTATCAGAGGCATTTTCATTTGGCCAAATAAAAGTTGAGCTAGCAGGAAAAACAGTTATGGCAAGAAAACTAAATGAAAGAACATGGCTACTGAGCAATATCTAAGTCAGGAATGTCAGTACTTGCACATTAACTGGCAATGCATTTTAAATGGAGTCAGAAAACCCGAGGGACGCATTTGAATGCAGAGGGTGGATAGGATGTCACTTGATGAAATTTGGTTTCAGGCAAGATAAAGTTCAGAATCAGCTGTTATATTAAAGAGTTATAGAATAAAGCAGGGAATGATAAATAACCTTATGAAACAATTTTTATCTTTATCATACTGTTGACAAATTCAAAATAAACAACATTGTACTAAGAGGAATAGACTATGCAGTCATAACAAAAGATGTTTTCCTTAAACGAATGGTTGTGGTAAGGGTCTTGTCTGGAAGAATAAAAGAATAAGTCATGATTGTTTGCAACTGCAGTCACAAACAGATCAGATAAAAAGAAAACTCATTAAGAATATATGGCCATTCATCTAATCAAGCCTGCTTCACCATTCAAATTAGATCATGGCTGATCATCGCATCACACTGCAAGGAAAGTGGCATTCTCTCCACATCTTTTGATGTCATTAGTCTCCAAAAATCTAAGTTACTGAATTGATAATGTTAATTTCATTTGTTAAGATATAGCATTAAGTCACAGATTGGCTACTAAAATAAACATGCAATTCTATTTCTCACCTCGAGTGTCTGTATTATTTCCTCATTAGATTTGCTAATGACAGTTTGAGGTTCTTTGGGTTTGGAAACCGTTGGTACAGTTTCTGCAAAGTTGAATGAAATTGAATAGAGAAAGCAATAAATCGATGTCTGTTCTATAATATCTACAATCTACAATTAAATGAAAGCTACATTAGTTGTGAAAGCTAAAAATATGTCAACTTAATAAAATATTTTTCATTAGCTGTCATTCTAATCACTCCCCTAACTCCAAATACTGTTTGATTAGCACATAAATCATTTCATCATGGTTTACCCTAGTTATTAACATTTCCTTGACAGACAAAAACATTCCATTTGCACAGTTCCCACAAAATAAAATCAGCAGCTGTCAATGGTTTCATTTGAAAACTCATCTATGCATTGAGAACAGACTGACTCACGCGAAGTAACTGCTTGGACAACTGAGACTGCAAAAGGTGGAGTATATTAGATTGGGATACTAATGAAGGTCATTCTAATTTTCTTGTGTTATTTATGTGGCATCTCCGAACTGCTGAACGTCGAATTTCACCACATTTCAAATAAAAGTATCCTTAGTATAAGATACATACATAGGTTCAGAATCACACAGCATGGAAACAGACCCTTCGGTCAAACTGGTCCATGCTGAACATAATCCCAAACTAAACTAGTCCAACCTGCCCGGTCCTGGCCCATATCCCTCCAAACCTTTCCTATTCATGTACCTATCTAAATGTCTTTTAAATGTTGCAATTACACCCATATTCACCTCCTCAGGAATATACAGCATACAGATTTTAGATCTTTTCAAAGATTTTACCAGACTTGCTATTATCATACTATGAATGGTGTTTGGATGCACGCTGATTCTAATAGGATCAATGCAATACAATTCAGTTCATCAGTCCAATTCCATTGAAGTCAAATTTAAGAACTGAAGTTTCCCAATGCATACAATACAATGTCAGCTTGGTGCAAAGTGAGGTTTAACTAAGAAGTTGGTCCAGCTGAACTTAATATAAAGCAGAACTAGGCTTGTAGTTTCACTTATCTAGTAGTGCATTATTTCTTAAACGTCTTTGTAGTACACTAGCATACTTGGGGCAATGCTGGTAGAGATTATACAGTAGAGAGTCACTACCACTAGTTACAGAGTGTATACAGTAGGAATGTAAAAGCAAAGGAATACATTTGTCAAAATCCTAAAGCAAATTATGTTCAATATGGCAAATGTCCTTATTAAGAATGAAACAACAAGCTTTGTAATGGCTTGGTGCAAGGTTTAAGAATGTTTCTACCTTATATTTTGCATTCATGTATACCTACTAAGGTAAATCTCCCAAGTTGTCTCAGAGATAGTAGGAACTGCAGATGCTGGAGAATCTGAGATAACAAGGTGTAGA
>NC_063334.1:86232623-86343762 GCF_021869965.1 Rhincodon typus
CGCTTGGGAACCCTGCAGCCCAATGGTATCAATGTGGATTTCACAAGCTTCAAAATCTCCCCTCCCTCTACCGCATCCCAAAACCAGTCCAGCTCGTCCCTACCTCCCTAACCTGTTCTTCCTCCCACCTATCCCCTCCTCCCACCTCAAGCTGCACCCCCATCTCCTACAGACTAACCTCATCCCGTCCCCTTGACCTGTCCGTCCTCCCTGGACTGACCTATCCCCTCCCTAACTCCCCACCTACACTCACCTTTACTGGCTCCATCCCTGCCTCTTCGACCTGTTTGTTTCCTCTCCACTTATCCTCTCCTCTATCCATCTTCTATCCGCCTCCCACTCTCTCCCTATTTATTTCAGAACCCCCTTCCCCTCCCCCTTTTCTGATGAAGGGTCTAGGCCCGAAATGTCAGCCTTTCTGCTCCTATGATGCTGCTTGGCCTGCTGTGTTCATCCAGTTCAGTATCTTCATGTTTTTCACATAATCCATAAATAGGTAATTCACCTATTGTTTTTAATCTACAACTGGCTTAGCTAACTGACCTTTTTCCATTTCAGTATATTATCGCTCCAAAGTTTGTACAACATATTTATCTACTAAACTACCTGAATCTGTTCCATTTTATTTTTACACACCATACATTGAGACCTGCATCTCATGGTCATTTCACAAACTAGCAGTTTTTATTGTTCTAAATTTCTTTGAAGCCACAGAATTTTTCCAGCTGTTTCAACTCTTTTGCCTTTTATTTTCAGATATGAGTCACCTTGGACAGAAAGTTGTGGATTCATGTCTTATGGCATGTTCCAGGCTAATATTTTACCACAGTACTGAAGAGGTGCCTCTTTTGAATGAGATATTAAACTAAGGCCTCGTCTATGCTCTCAGTTGGATATCACAGATTACCTAGTAATACTTCACAACAAGAGTAGGGAGGTTCTACCAAGTGCTGTGGCCAATATCTCAACCAACACCTTAAATAGATGATCTGCACAATTTCACTTCTGTTTGCTAGGTATAAATTGTTCGTTGTATTTGATGCGTTGAAATATGACTGCATTACAATTACCTTATTGACTGTAATGCACTTTAGGACATCCTGACATTGTGAAAGATGCTTTATAAATCCAAGCTTTCTTTCTGCTATATTACTAAATTCACATCCTGGCTATTTAAAAAAAAAACATCCCACTGCCTAGCCCCCATTCCCCTTTCATTTTCTCTTTATTTAATGCCCAATCAATGTTTCAGTATGCTGGCCAAGCATCAAGGACTGACTGTAAACTTGACAATAAAATTTTAGACACTTAACCTGTAACTTTCCTTTAAGATAATTTGAAATGTAATTGAATATTGCTGAAGATAGAAGTATTTATTTAGCTAGGCAAATACTAATTCACACTGGGAAGACGTACTGTGAATGGTGGTGTATATGGTAAAGCTGAAGGATCTATCCTTACTTTGTAAAGCATTGCATGAGAAAAAGATATTGCAGTCATGACCAGGTTTTTTGGAGAAGTTGAGGTCTTCAGTTAAAACCATTAATGATTATATTAAAGAATAATATTCTTCATGCCTAGTTATTAATCATGTGCAGGAATTTCCTCCTATTAAATTGGAAGTCTTATGTCATTGTTTTTGCTCCTACTCTGAACTTTGCTTCCTAACTACTGACTCTGCTCCCTAGTCATTGAGTCTGTTTTTGTGGCAACAGTCTGAGACCTAATAAATCTGTTCACAAACTGGGTGTATTATTTGACCCTGAAATAAGCTTCCAGCCATATATTTATGTCATGACTAAGACCATCTATTGCCATTGTCTGACTTTGACCCTGTCGCAGCTCATGTGCAACTGAAACCCTCACTCATAGCCTTGTTACCTGTACAGTTGACTATTTCACGCATTCTTAGCTGGCCTTCAGATTCTGCCCTCTGAAAGCACGAGGTCATCCAAAATTTTGCTGCTTGTGTCTAAAGACCATTAGATAAAGGAGCAGAATTAGGCCATTCAGCTCATTGAGTCTGCTCCAGCATTCAATTAGATCATGACTGACCTGATAATCCTCGGCTCCAATTTTTTGCCTTTTCCGGATAACCTTTGATTCCCATACATTAGAGATCTGTCTATCTCACTCCTGAATATATTGAACAAACCACCCTCAACATTTGAAAGGCATCTGGATGGGTACATGAATAGGAAGGGTTTAAAGGGATATGTGCCAAATGCTGACAAATGGAGCTAGGTCAGATTGGGATGTTTCGTTGGCAGGGATGAGTTGGACCAAAGTATGACTCTATATAACAGCACTCTGTGGTAAATAATTCCACAGATTCACTAATCTCTGACAGAAGAAATTCCTCATCATTTTTGTCTTAAATGGCCAACCACTTATTCTGGGATTATGCCCACTGGTTCTAGACTCTCCTACAAAGAGAAACAACGTTTCCATTTCTGCCCTTTCAATTCTCCTAAGAATCTTATTTGTTTCAATAAGGATGTCTCTCATTTTTCTAAGTTAATTTAAAACTCAAAACTTGTCAATTGTACATTAATCCCGCAGAGAGCAGAAACGAAGATTAGTTTCTCAGGCCCCATCACTAGGTGATTGTTTTAAAAAAAGATTATTAATGATAAAACGAAGGTGTCACTTTTTGTTAAGTTTGTTACTATGTGATGGCCCAAATGACAACTTGAGTGACACTGACATTGCAAAATCATGACAGCATTGGGGGACAGCCTGACCCCTGAGTCGTCAGACAGTGAATTCCAATAATATTCGTTTTTTTTAACATGTATAACTGAGGACGCAGTTATCAATAATAACTGTGTGCCGCCCCAAACAATTATGTCACATCAACAGAGGCGCATAAAATTTCTACAAATTTCTACTTGCATTTCTGTTCTGAGTAGAATACATAAACCCTCTAAAACGCATGTAGTAATTGCTAACAAATACACAGATTGGTTAATTTGTATTTAAAGCTTTGCGCTTAAATCCAACAGTACTATAGATGTCCTTATTAAACGATTGGGCAGTTTTAAATTTACTGTTAGATTAGTTTGTCCCCAGAATCATTGAAAGCAACAGCCTGCTCGGAAAGGGTTAAATGAAGCTTGGAGAAGTTTCCCAACTCTTATCTGAATCGCTGTATCATCACATTTGAAGGTAAACTGAAGGGAATCAAGCAGAACAGAATCCCATAGGAAGAATGGCCTGTTCGGTCTCAGGACTTAGATGTGTATCCATTTGTTTTTGACAGGGATCTGCGCATTTTTAAAAATGATTTGTGTTTGTGATCATGCACATGGATGTGTGTGTTGCAATGAGCTGACGCAACATGAGCCATAGGATGGGGCATATTCGTTTGTTTACGTTGACACCCACGCCGGTGAAAACGTATTTCAACCCTGTTATGGTGCTGAGTCTTTCTTTTCTTCCCTGCTGTCAATGGCTAAGTCCATGGCTTTGAAAGCTCCGTCACAATATCAAATATAGGGAGATCCCGACAGCAGATGATGATGTTTGGAATCATTGCAGTTGGAGCGAAAGGTAGTTTAGAATTAAGTCCTTTTGTTTTTGTTTGTCAGTTTTAATATCAACGAAATAGCAAGGCCGTATTGTTCATCCGTACTATTTACTATTAAACTTTTTGCAAAACTGACATTCCATGCTTCACAGTTGTTTAAATGTAAACTATCCCTGTGATGTTTGACTTATGAATTATGTATACTTTCTATGACAAGGGTAGAAAGTAAAGGGAGTGTCACGGGAGTGTAAGGTGGGGGACGAAGAGGCCACAACCCTTTATGTGATGAGAAAACATCCTCTGTAACGGGATCATAGAATACTTACAGTACAGAAGGATTGGCCCAACCTCGCTCGTCTTTTGATGGGTAAAATCTCTATGTAACTTCCCCATTCCATAGCTATTTATGTAAAGTCGGTTTTGATCAGCACCAGTTCTAGTCTCCTACATTTACTATAACGAAGATTTTCCTGATATCTATAACGCTGTGAATAGGAGCAAATGCATTATCAGGAAAATTACCCTTTAAATATTTTCATAATTGACGTATGTCTTTTTTTTTCCTTTGGGTATTTGAATAACATGGGTTATCAACACCCATGGCATAATTTTGAAAGACAGCATATGAGTAATCCTGGCCAATATTTATTTCTCATTCAATATCATATAACATATTACCTGGTCATTATCACATTGCTTGTGGGAGTTTTATGATTTTTGATTTGAGTTTATTGAGTTTCCTACAGTGCAACAATAACTACATTTCAGAAATGTTTGTCTAAAAAACACTGTTAGACATCAGGTTGTTATGAAAAGCCTTATATAAATACAAGTGTAAAAATCATTTTTATTTTGCTGTATTTTGATTGTGGACTGAAATGGTGTCCAAAATCTTACCAGACCAAGGTCAGGCTAATCTGCCTGTAATTTCCAGTCTTTTGCCTTACTCCCTTCTTAAACAGAGAGTTATATTAGTGATTTTCCAGTCCTCTGGGACCCTCCCTGACTCCAGTGATTCCTGAAAGATCACCACGAAAGCTGTCATAGTCTCTTCAGCTATCTCCATCTGGTCCAGGTGATTTATCCACCTTCAGACCTTTCAGTTTTATTTACACTTTATCCTTGGTGATGGCCACCATACTCACCTCTTGATTTTTTTATTACTCGTATCTTCCACCGTGAAAACTGACACAAAGTACTTATTCAGTTCCTCAGCCATTTCTTTGTTCCCCATTGCTACTTCTGTGTCACTTTCCAGTGGCCCAATGTCCACTTTTGCCTCTCTTTAGCCCTTTATATATCTGAAGAAACTCTTGCAATCTTCTTTTATATTACTGGCTAACTTACCATCATATTCAATCTTCTCCCTCCTTATTTCTTTATTCATTGTCGTCTGTTGGCCTTTGTAAACTTCCCAATCCTCTGGCTTCCCACTTCCCTTCATCGCATTATATGCTTTCTCTTTTGTTAGAATTCTTTCAGGATGTAACGAACAGATTAGACCAAGGAGAGCCAATGGATGTTAGAAGGCCTTTGACAAGGTGCTGCTGAGTAAGATAAGGGCCCATGGTGTTAGAGGCAAAGTACATGCATGGAAAGAAGATTGGCTGTCTGGCAGAGAGCAGAGAGTGGGGATAAAAGTGTCAGTGTTGGGACCACAACTTTTCACTTATACATTAATGATCTAGATGAAGGAATTGACGGTGTTCTGGCTAAGTTTGCAGATGATACAAAGATGGGTAGAGGGATAGGTAGTATTGAGGTGTGGAGGCTGCTGAAGGATTTGGACAGGTTAGGAGAGTGAGCAAAGAAGTGGCAGATGGAATACAATGTGGAAAAGTGTGAGCTCATGTACTTTGGTAGGAAGAATGGAGGCATAGACTATTTTCTAAATGGGGAGAAAATTCTGAAATCTGATGTGTAAAGGGACGTGGGAGTTGTGGTCCAGAATTCTCTTCAGGTAAACTTGCAGATTGAGTCAGTAGTTAGGAAGGCAAATACAATGTTGGCATTTATTTTGAGAGGGCTAGAATATAAAAGCAGGGATGTACTTCTGAGGCTTTATAAAGCTCTGGTCAGACCACATTGAGAGTACAGTGAGCAATTTTGGACCCCACACCTCAGGAAGGATGTATTGGCCCTGGTGTGGGTCCAGAGGAGGTTCATGAGAATGGTCCCAGGAATGAAAGGCTTAACATATGAGGAACATTTCAGAACTCTAGGTCGATACTCAATAGAGTTTAGAAGGATGAGGGGGGATCTAATTGAAACTTACAGAATACTGAATGGCCTGGACATAGTGGACATTGGAAGGATGTTTCCATTGGTAGTACAGACTAGGACCGGCGGGCACAGCCTTGGAGTAAAGGGAAGACCTTTTAGAACGGCGATAAGGAGAAACTTGTTCAGCCGGAGAGTGGTGAATCTATGGAATTCATTGCTATAGAAGGCTGTGGAAGCCAGGTCATTGAGTATATTTAAGACAGAGAGAGATAGGTTCTTGATTGTCAAGGGGATCAAGGGTTACAGAGAGAAAGCAGGAGAATGGGGTTGAGAAACTTATCAGACATGATTGAATGGCGGAGCAGAACCAATGGGCCGAATGGCCTAATTTCCACTCCTATGTCTTACGGTCTTATGTGAAGCCTTGATTCTTAATTATACCAGTTCAGAGTGCAAGAGCTAGTGACACCAGCTACTAGTGAGAGGCAGCGTGCATAGTGGTGTCACCTTTTTACAAGAAAGTCAGCCACAGACTACACCAAGCAGGTACACTGAACAGGACAGCAGTGCATCTTCCCCACTGGGATCAAGGTCCCTGGGGATATTTGCCCTGCCTGCTGAGAGCTGTTGCCAACTTCTGTGCTCAACAGTGAAGCATTGGCTGGTGCCAGAATTCCACCCAGAGATTTTGACTGAGGAAGGCTCCAGTGGTGGTACAGAATCACAGGGTGGAGGTATTTGGGAGGGGTGGAGGGAGTCAGTAGTAGAAAGATGGCTTTTGGCAACATCCTTCTACCCATCTTTCCTGATGTTTGGCCTCTCAGGCACTGAGTACCACTGAATAAAGAACCATCACTTGGGTGCTCCAGAAGTAATAATGCCAGGCTTTGATTGTCACGCTGGCTGTATGACCAAGCCCCTGCTTGCAGATGGGTGGCAGGATGACGCTCTCAACTGGGCATTAGTTGCAAATGTAAGGGCCTTAATTGTTGCTTTCATGGGAAGTCTGGCCAGGAGCTTTCCATGGATTTAATCGGTGTGAAGGTATGAAGGTAGTGAGGTTCCCAACCATCACAGACCAGCCTAATTAAATGCCTGCTGCCCTGAAACTCTCCACAGGGAAGGGTACAAAGTTACAATCAATGTTTCTAAGTCTGTGGTGGGGCGTCATTTGCCTTCTGCCTCAATACTATCCTTCCAATTCCTGCTTAAGGTTAAAAATCAAGGTTTAAGACATTTTAAGAAAGAATATATAGAACTTAACGTTGGGGCCCCGAGATTCAAAACGAACTGAAGACATGCTCTGAGTGCTTCAATCTTTTGTTGTTCATAGCCTGCCATGTTTTAGTGCCTGCAACCAAACTTCTAGCCATAGCAACAACATCTTGTGAACTGATCCATAAGCCAGCATGTACCCCACTGAGAACATTTTCTGTAAGTCCGACATTTAGCAAAAAGTATGAAGACTGTGATAAAGGTAATCCATGGAACAAAAAGGTAGGGCAGCACTTTTACATTTTACCTTTTGTTAGTACAACCTTGATACATAAAGGTATCTGGTTTTTAATGTTCTTCAATTGTTAGTCTTATTTTACGCTGAAATTTCAAGCAATTCAACTAGAAATATCCCACAAAATAGGACTTTCCTTTTCTTACACTACTAAGCTGTGTTGCTATATAGAACTTATCACATGGTCTGAGTTTGTAGTGAATATCCATGCAGACAGTAATCCTAACTGTTGTGTCCATTCTGTGTCCCTATCATTTTATCTCAATCCCCATTTTCTTCAATTGTCCTATTAACTGTGGTAAGACCAGGCATACACTTTGTAAGCAACATTAGTAGGCTTTATTAAACATAACGTCATACAAGGGCTGGTAATTCCATCTCAGATTCTCTCCCCTCTGAGCTACTTGTCAGGATCACATTCCCTTTGTAACTCTTGTTTAAATCTACCCCAACAGCATGAGCCAATGTCCCCACAAGGATGTTGATCCTATTTCTATTCAGAAATAAAAGTCTAACTTGTACAGGTCCCACCTCTCCCAGAAACGGTGCCAATATTTCATGAATTTAAAGCCCTCCCTCCTGCCCCATCTCTCTGCTATACATTCATCTGCTCTGTCAATCTATTCCTGACCTCACTACTGCATTGCACCAAGAGTAATGTGGAGAATACTATTTTTGACATCTTGATTTCCTTCTTAATTCATTAAAGTTTGCTTTCAGGACCTTATTTCTCTTTCTTCCTGTCAGTGGTCCCACGTGGACCATGACCACTGGCTGTTCACTCTCAAACTACAGATGCCCTGCAGCTGTTCTGTGACATCAGAACACAAGAACATGAGAAATAGAAGCAGGAGTAGGCCATCTGGCCCCTCGAGCCTGCTCTGGTATTCAATAAGATCATGGCTGATCTTTTTGTGAACTCAGCTCCACTTACCTGCCCACTCATAATCTTTAATTCCCTTACTGTTCAAAAATCTATCTGTCTTTGCCTTAAAAACATTAAATGAGGTAGGCTCAACTGCTTCACTGGGCAGGGAATTCCACAGATTCACAACCCTTTGGGTGAAGAAATACCTCTTCAACTCAGTCCTAAATCTGATATTCCTTATTTGAGCAGCTCTGCCCCCTAGTTCTAGTTTCACCCACCAGGGGAAGTAACCACACTGCTTCTATCTTGTCTATTCCCTTCATAATTTTATATGTTTCTATAAGATCCCCTGCTCATTCTTCTAAATTCGAATGAGTATAGTCCCAGTCTACTCAATCTCTCCTCATAAGGCAATTCTTTCAACTCCAGAATCAAACTAGTGAACCTGCTCTGCACCCCCTCCAGTGCTAGTATATCTTTTCTCAAGTAAGGAGACCAAAACTGCACACAGTACTCCAGGTCTGGCTTTGCCAGTACCCTTTACAGCTGCAGCATAACCTCCCTGTTATTAAGCTCCATCCCTCTAGCAATGAAGGACAATATTCCATTTGCCTTCTTAATTACCTACTGTACCTGCAAACCAACTTTTTGTGATTCATGCACAAGGACTCCCAGGTCCCTCTGCACACCAGCATGCTGCAATTTTTCACCATTTAAGTAATAGCCCATTTTGTTGTTATGCCTCCCAAAATGGATGACCTCACATTTACCAGCATTGTACTTCATCTGCCAGACCCGTGCCCACTCAATTAACCCATCTATATCTCTCTGCAGATCTTCAGTGTCCTCTGCTTTGCTCTATCACTCATCTTAGTGTCATCTGTGAACTTTGATACACTGCATGAGGTCCCCAACTCCAAATCATCAATGTAAATTGGAAGCAATTGCAGTCCCAACTCTGATCTCTGAGGCACACCACTAGCCACTGATCGCCAACCAGAAAACACCGATTTATCCCCACTCTTTGCTTTCTGTTAGTTAACTGATCTTCTATCCATGCTAATAGATTACCCATAATGCTGTGCACCTTTATTTTAACTTATGCCACACCTTTAGTGCAGCACCTTGGCGCATGCCTTCTGTACATCCTTGACCTTGGCACTCGGGAGGCAACATACCATCATGGAGTCACACCTATGACCACTAAAGCGCCTGTCTACATTTTTTTTATTCACTAACAGGATGAGGGTGTTGCTGGCTAGGCAGCATTTATTGCCCATCCCTAATTGCCCAGAGGGCAGTTCAGAGTCAACCACATTGCTGTGGGTCTGGAGTCACATGTAGGCCAGACCAGGCAAGGATGGTAATTTCCTTCCCTAAAGGACATTAGTACCAGATGGGTTTTTCTGACAATTGACAATGGATTCATGGTCATCTTTAGATTCTTAATTCCAGATATGTTATTGAATTCAAATTCCATCATCTGCCATGGCAGAATTCGAACCCAGGTCCCTAGAACATTATCTGGATTAATACTCCAGTGATAATACCACCAGGCTATCACTTCTATCATTAACAAATCCCCCGCCTCTTGTCATTATCAAATCCCCTGCCTCTTTTGTCATTCCATACTTTTTTTTTACATTCACCAGATGCGGGTCTGGAGTCATTTTTAGGCCACACCAGGTAAGAATGGCAGTTTCCTTCCATCTTCTCCCTTTCTCAACTCTCCCCTCGTGAGCAGCTGGACCACCCATTGTTCCGTGCCCTTTGCTGGCTCCAGACAGAAACCATCAGTTCTACTGGTTTTGAAGGTTGAAAAATGGTTTGCGACAAAGAAGCGCTCAGGGGATTCTCTCACTACCTTCGTGGTCTCCTTCTTGTGGTCACCCATTCCCCCTTTGCATGCACTTCCTTAAGCTACATTGTGAAATGTGACATCCATAAACCTGTCAGCCTCATGAATACACCATAGTGTCACGAGCTGCAAAGCCTGGAGATTGAGGTGTTCCAGCCAGACACATAGTCATCCAGACTGCCAGGAGTGTCCAATATTTTCCACATGAGCAGGATGTTAAATCACAGGCCTGACCTCCCCGGATGTATTGTAGTTAAATAGACTTGGACCCTTGGTTTAATATACCCTACACTCTACTTAACTATTAACATGAACAGTATTACTTGTGTTTATATCAGACAAACAAGCAGAATCCTTTACTTTATCAAATGAAGAAACTTAATTTTGAAGTTCTAAGATATTCAGTGTCTACTTAAAGTTTTCAAGCTGTACTTACAGCCCCAGCACAAGAAGCAAGAAAGAAATGCCCACAAATAGCTACCTGCACTCTTATAACATCACATTTCAATTCTGTTAAAACAGTTTTACCATTGGTCTGTCTGCTCTAAGATCCTTCCCTCTCGCTGCTCCTTTAAACTTTACCACCACTGATCCCATGTCCCACACAGCTCTGCCCCTGGTCGGTCTGTTTTGGAAGCTTTCCATTTTTGATGTCATTGCTCCCAAGTCCGAGCTCAGGCACTTGTCTTCTCCTGGGATCCCTCTACTGTTGCTGCTCCTTTGAACCTAGCTACCACCACTCCTAAGTCACGCATAGCTCTGCCAGTGGTTTACCTGTTTCTGGTACCTTTCTCTTCTTGCTGCTTCATTTAACATTGCTGGGACCACATTCGAATCGCACACAAGTCTGTTGCCAGTTTGTCTCCAGGATATTTCTGCTCTTGCTGCCACTCCTGAGTCCCACAGAGATCTGCTTCCGAACTGTCTGCTTTTTCGGCCTACCACACTATTGCTGCTCCTTTTAACCCTGTTGCCTCTGCTCCCGAGCCCCACATAGGTCCACCACTGGTCTGTCTGCTTCTGGGACCTTTTTGTTCCCACTGCTCCTATTACCTCACTGCTGCCACTTCAGAGTCCCACATGAATCTGCCACAGCTCTGATTCTGAGTCCTCACCTTACCAGCTCCTCTTGGTGATGCAGACTGCATGTCTTACAATTCTCCTCACCTTGCTCACTCCTCTGTACAAAACGATAGGTGAAATTACTGAATCAATTGAGAAGAAAAGCAGAGAGATTAGGGGCTTCTGTATATTGTGAATGTGTGGAATAAACATAACTGAATGAAAGTGAGCAGGCAATGAATATAAAGGGAAGTCCTGACTGTGTTTGAAATTATATGATGATGGGGAAAGAAATGTTCAAACTGGTACTGAGAAGAGACAGAAAGGAGTGTTATCCTGTGTTGCTGGGACAGCTGGTGATACAAAGAACTATACCCTCATCCTGCCTTGCAGCTCTGACAAAGCTGTTGAACTGTGTTGGACATGAAACTCAGGTCCTGCAACAATGTTGTCGGCAATGACCCTGTCGGTTGACTTTCACCATGCCCTTCTGCTTATCTGTTCTGACATTAGGAAGCATTCTTCCAGTACAAAGTGGAAGCGGGGTAGCAGCCACCGTTTATGAGGTAAATTCCGTCTCTAAATTGTCCTTTGATATAAAATGGGAGGATCACTTCCAACGTCAACATGACGGCAGATCATTAATCAAAGAGAAATGAGACCCTGGATGTTAAAATTACTAGTGCCACCCAGCTGCCTTACCCTGTGCTCAACCGATTCATATTCTGAGTTAAAATTGGAGTTACTTTGTGTTTTAATTTATTTTAACAGGATACTCATAAAAATGGAATGAATGTAACATATCAACAGATAAAAAAGTCTTTTGGGAAGAGAAACGAGACATTATGCTGTCCAAAGTGTGGAAGTCAAAGTACGTTCATGGAGGCCATCACCTGTAAGTCCAGGATAAGTAGTTTATATTGTTAGGCCTACAATGCTATCACTGTTGGAGCTAGGAGTCTTCAGCGCAGCTAACTGCAAACACTGTGTAGGATCTTGTAAAAGCAAGTGTAATTTTTACAGATGCGAATCTAATGGTTCTATATAGTGTTCATTGCATGTTGGATGTGCACCACACACCATATTATTATTCCTAATGCATATGATCTTGTAAAAATACTAATAATGCCATGGATAAAATATCCATGAATAAAATAACTTTTAAGAAAAAAAAATAATACTTTTATTGTCTTTGTCAATATTTATCCCTTAATCAGTGTCTTAAAAAAAACATGATATCATTTATTTCATTGCTATTTGTACAAGCTTACCATGAGCAAATTGGCTGGGACATTCTGTCCACGCCAAGACTTTTCATCTCTGGCCCTTCTGCAAGTCGGTCTTCTCAGTCCCTCTGCTTCTTTCACCTAGCCCTAGCCAATCCTTTCCTAGCCCTATGACATATTATGACCAATCATAACTGCAGTTATCTAGCTGTATGTCCTCACCCTTTTTAAAGAAAGGTGCAAAACATTAATGGAGCTGGTACAAGGGACATGTAGCAGAGAGTTAAGGCATAAGAGAGATCTTCAGAAAGAGGGAGAGAAAAATAGAGGGAGAAGGAGGAAGGGAGAGATATAAAAATTTAGAAACAAAATGGAGAGAAGCATTTGGCAACAATGGAACATGTGAGGGTTGTGCTGAGAGAAAAAGTGGAAGACTGTTGGAAAGACACATTTCAATATTTTCTGATTCAACTTTTTAGTTTTGTTGAAGAGTCAGTGGACTCGAAGCATTAGCTTTGTTTTTCTCTCTGTGGCTCAGTGGTTAGCCTAGCTGCCTCACAGCACCAAGGCCCCAGGTTCGATTCCACCCTTGGGTGACAGTGTGTGTGGAGTTTGCACATTCTCCTTGTGTCTGCTTGGGTTTCATCTGGGTGCTCCGTTTTCCTCCCACAGTTCAAAGATGTTTAGGTTAGGTGGATCGGCCAAGCTAAATTGTCCAGAGTGTCCAGGGATGTGCAGGCTAGGTGGATTAGCCATGGTAAACACAGGGTTACAGGGATAGGGTAATGAGCTGGGTCTGATTGGGATGCTCTTCAGAGGATCAGTGTGGACTCAATGGGCCAAATGGCCTGCTTCCATACTGTAGGGATTCTGTGAGTCTAAAAAAAGATGCTGCCAGACCTGCTGAGTTTCTCCAGCATTCTCAGTTTTGGCTTCAAATTTCCAACATCCACAGATCTTTATGTTCATTTCAATATTTTCTTCTGTGTATTAGTTTTAATTCATTTCTAAAGAAATTAGAAACAATCAGTCTGCAGATTAATTAAAATGAATAGACAAAAGAAAATACTGGTGATAAACAGTAAATAAACAGCGAGAGAATAGGAGAAAAATGAAGCAAAAGAGATACAAGTTTTCTTTTTATGACAAAGTTAGAAAAAAAACAATAAGTGAAAATCTGAAATAAAAGAAAATGCTCAATACCTTTTCAAAATTAAAGTTTTATTTAACTTAGGCAAAGCTTATTAGACACATGAAAGACATCATAATGTTTCACATTATGTTATGTGACCTGGTAGGAAAGTAGGTACAATCATGTTGCTAAAGGTTTTAGGCTTGCACTCATCAAGCCAAATGCAAGAATCAGAAATTTCAAATAATCACGATATATAACACAGGGAAAAGTATGTCAATTGGATGGCTAATTGATTGATTGGCTACGGTATTGTCATGGAGAAAGCAAAGGAGACCTATTGTTTATTCAAACTCCTCAGTAATTTAGAAAAGGTATGAGGCTTGAAAATATTCTTTTTGATTGCAGAGAATAGTTCCCTATGTGAGAATGTATCTCACTTCTAGCAAGCAAAATTAAGCCACATTATGAGCTTCATTGATTGTCATAACCATCAGGATTATTCAGCAAACACTGCCCAAGTGCAGAAGCACATCTAACAGTGAATATTTTGTTTTGGGTTATGCAAGCATGGCCTGGTTGAACATGTTGTGTACCTTCCCTTTGAATTTTCACAATAGGCATATGTTATTAGATTTGAACAAGCCTACATACATACCTAGCAGTTTCCTAATGGAATTTCTCCAGCACTTTTATGCATCTCACCTACACAATTCCATACAGGAGTGTGGAAATGACAACTGTTATCTACTCAAGGACTTATATTAACTTATGGAAGTCTTTTTTATCATACACTCACAGTTGTAGCTTGCTCACATGTTGAGTCTTCCTGATGATGGTGGCCTTTTGAGAGATGTGGTTAACAAGGTACAGGAAGTAGGTATATATGTTAAACATGAAAGGGTTCAGAAAAAAAATTTACAAGGGTGTTGCTGGAGGGTGGAGGGTTTGAGGTATAGGGAGAGGCTGAACAGGCTGGGACAATTTTCTCTAGAGTATCAGAGGCTGAGGGGTGACCTTACTGAGGTTTATAAAATCATGAGGGGAATGGATAGGGTGAATAGTCAAAGTCTTTTCCCCAGGGTATGGGAGTCCAAAACTAGAGGGCATAGGTTTAAGGTGAGAAGATATAGATTTAAAAGGGACCTAAGGGACAACATTTCCACGCAAAGGGTGGTGCGTGTATGGAATGAGCTGCCAGAGGAAGTGGTGGAGACTGTTACCATTACAACATTTAAAAGTCGTCTGAGTGGGTACGTGAATCGGAAGAGTGTAGAGGGATATGGGTCAAATGCTGGCAAATGGGAATAGATTAGTTTAGGATATCAGGTCGGCATGGACGAGTTGGACCATAGTGTCTTGTGCCATGCTGTACAACTCTATGACTCTACGACTCTAAGTGCGCAACTTATTCGAGAGATTCTCCTTATATATATGTGGGAGGTGGAATACCTAGCTGATCAGGAGTGGGTAGCTATGAATTTTGTTTTGCAATGTTGAAGAACGGGCGTAGTTTCTTGAATGCAGAAATGAAGACATCAGGAGTGGCTAGTAAATCTGGAAGTCAGTGGGGCAAAGATACTGCAGTTATCTGTGCATTGTAGATCATGTATGTCTGTGATGGTCAGTTTATTTTGGCATGAAGGTAACCAAAGTTAAATCTAGGAGGTAGTTAATGCTCACACCAGAGGTCAGTTAATCTTTGATGAGGTAAAAAGCCACTGTCATGTACATTGTAAATATTTTGGGGGCTAACATGCAGTCTTGTTTGTCGCAAGTCTGGATTTTGAAGGTGTTTCTTTCAGACTTTCCGTGTAAGAGGTGCCATCAGAAAACAGTTATAGGATTATGAAGAAGTTTCTTGGTCATTCAAATCTTTGGAGCACAATCCACAGAACCTCACATTACAGAGTGAGATGCTTTGATCAGGTTGACGAATGCAATGTAAAATTTCTGGTGTTGTTCTTGACGTAGTCTTAGATTTTCTTCTGGCAACAAAGGTTCCTCTGGAGGGTCTGAAGCTGTAATGTCTCTGGGAGGATTTCCTCAGCCACAGAGAGCAAGTGATTTAGAATTATTTATGCCAGGCTTTTCTCTGCTACCCAGGGATGGACAAGAGGGAAAATAGTTTCCAAAGCAAGATTAATTTCCCTTCTTTTAGATTGTTACATTTGTCTCACTTTTAAAGTTGGAAAGGTTGGTGGAGTGTTGTGATGTCAGTGGGAGTTTTGTTTTTCCTCTCAAATGTGTATATGAGTGCATGGAATCTTCCTGTGAACAGAAATCCAGCACCTTTGAAGACAGTTACTGGAATATGACCAGGAGCTTTGAAAGCTGAAGCAATATCTGCCTTGAGAGTATCAGCTGTGGATTTATGGTTGAGAAGTTATCAAAAACATTGTTTCTGTTGATGTAGGGAGTGAAATATTAAATGAGCTGCACACATAATTTGTTACATCTGGTTATGACCGCTGCTCCAACAGAGTTATAATTTTAACAAGGTGAAGAGAGTGGATTCTTAGTGGCCTCCCTTGAGTTGTAATAATTCTGTGATTAATATTCCTGAATACCAAGTACACAGGAATGATGTAGAAGTAGAAAAGGGTGGAGGCTTTGCAGTATTGATTAAGGATAATGTTACTGTTTTAAATGGGAGTTGTATTCTCTTTGGTTCCACGACTGACACAATTTTCTTGAGTTAAGGAACAAAATCAAACCTGTTACATTATTGTGGGAGTTTTTAAAGGGCCTCAAGCAATGAGGAGATAGATGACTAATTTTGTTTTTCTAAATTTCAATGGCATGAAATAAAATTAGAGGAAAAAAGGTTATCCTTGTACAGGTTATACGTAAAGAAAAATAAACAATGCAAAAGGTAAGTAGGAGAGGACAATATGATATATGTTCAGGAAAAATTCATCAGTCAATAGGTTGCATTTAATAAGCTCATTGGGGTGAAAAACACAGACACCTGTCCCAGTTAATTGTGAGAGAGCCCTGGATCCATTTCACAATGGTAGTGAAACCTCACTCAATGAAGTGGGAGAGCAGAAGAGGCTTGCCAGGAATTCCTGGCTGCCTGGGGAGCCTACTGCAATTCATTGATGACTCAGGGCTTAAGTGAGGCCACAGGGCTCTTCCACATCTTCAGACAGCTGCAGAGTAAAAGCATTCAAAGGAAGGTTCTCTCAAAATTAGGCCCTCTGTGACTGATCAAGGGACCTGACATTGGGTTGTTGGGTATGGAGGGAGCAGGAGGGTGCTGCTGGTGCTGGTAGATTGCTGCTGAAGGCCATGCTTTGGCCTTGCCTCTGATCCTTCTCAACCCCCTTCCTTCTGCAATTTCCATCTCATGATCTCCACTCTTCCCTCACCCACTATTGACCTGAGATTCCATCATAATATTGGACCCCTGGAAGATACACAACTGCCAGAAGCCAGCACCCCCACTGGAAGCATGAAGAACTGCTGGCCTCTGCTCAACCAATAGCTGTTGACAGGCTGGATTTCTGTTATTGCAGATCTCTACTGCTGGGGAAGTCTAATGTCGGCCACATAAACGCCTTAAGGGCAGTTGGTTCTCCAACTAATGTACAAGATCTTCATTAGCCTGAATAGCCCTAGTTATGTCTCCAGCACAGCAGAGAAACAGTTTTAGATCTGTTCCTGGCAACTGATGCAGATCAAGTGGAGTGTACTGCAAAAGAAGAATATAATGAAATTCAAAGAAATTATGAAATGAGTCCAGAAAATGATTAAGTTAAAAATGCACAGTTGGAGAGTAGCTACTTTCCTTAAAGAAGGAACCCAGGTTAGTCTGCATTGCAAACCAGCCATCCAGACAGCTGAGATAAATAGCACAGTGTGGATGAAGAGAGTCAGAAAGGTAGGTACATTAAAGTGGAAGATTGATTGAAATTAGATTTGAACTTGAGTGAAAGCAGAGCATTTGTGGATAATCATCTCTGAACAATATAACAATAAGCTGTGAACCTGGTACTTCACAGATGACCATGTATAGTTGTATATAGTGTTAGCATTTCAGTAAATAGAGTTTTACAGAAGCCTAAATTTGAAGACAGTTCTTGACTTTGTCATCTGCTGAACCAACGAGTCTTGAGTTCAAACTCTCAGATGTAAATTCAAACTACAAAAGGTTTTTAAAATATATATACAGACTGTTAATGCCTGTTTTTATATTTCTAGCTAGCTTTGGCTCCGACTCTAATTTTCCCCAACTCTTTTGTCATTCTTTACTGCTTTTTACATTCCAAACAGTCTTCTGACCTGCTACTAATATTTGTGAAATTGTCCATTTTTAATTTTGTACAGTAATGCAAATTGTTGGATTGGTATGTATAATTTTTTCATCTTATTTGTTATTTGTGAGTTTGGGCTCCTGGGTTTTGAGTTTGTAACCAGTGGATCTTCTTTGTGTATGAAGGTGGTAAATAACCAGTAAATATTTCTGTAGCCATGATGATTTATTTAAAAATAAAGTTTTTGAAGTCTGGCTTTAGTGTGAATGGGTTTGTGTACTTCTAAAGAATTTTTATGTCTTTTGACTGTTATTGACCAAGGACGGTGAATTAGGGTGCCTCGAAGTTTGTTAGAGAGTTCTGGAACTTGGTTTGTTTAAGCTTAAGGAAATGCTCAGTTGGCTGAATCGTTGTTTTATGATGCATAGTGACACCAACAGCGTAGGTTCAATTCCTGAACTGGCTGATGATACCATGAAAATCTTTCCTTCTCAACCCCTCCCTTGGTTAAACATGCATCAGTTGTCTTTCTCTAATGAGAGCAGCTCTATGGTCTGGTAAGATATGGCAACTTTACTTTTATATTTATAAAAGCTCTCACAATCTACTTGTATGTTCCTGGCGAATTTACTCTTTTGTGGTGGCCCTTTGATCGTTTCTAATAGGTTCCCAATCCTCAGACTTACTACCATTCTTTGCATAAGCATAATGTTTTGCATAATGCAGTGACCTAAATCTTGGAATGATAATGTCAGTGAAACTGTCTTCAGTGTCATTTCCTGTCTGAAACTGCAGCAACAATGGAATCCATGCTAGCATGGATCAATGCAGAAATCCGGAAATCTTTGGTGGTTATTCTACATTTCCCTATAGTGTGCACTGTTAAAGGTTGTCCAGTAAGCAATCAAGTGGAAATCATTGAACTGACAAGAACTTCTACATGTACACCAGTACTCACACTATAAAAAATTTTTGACTAAGTCATATTCTACTGAGCTATACTGCCACACTAAAGTCATAATTACTTTTGAATGATCTCAATGGCCCTTTAAAAATCTAATTTTATATTTGTGAAATGTCTAATTTCTCTATTATGTAAGCAAGATTCACATTTTTATTTTTGAAAAGTTCCCATGCATAACTGTAAGTATAAAAATGTGTGCTTCACTTCCTGATATTCCACCTGTGGGAATGCTTCACTATGATTAGTTGCTTGATCCAGCTAATAAGATCACTGTTACTCAATGCCGGGAGATGTCCTTGACTTGGCCCCAGATTAAATCTGATATTGGAAAAGTGGAATTCCATGCCACATGGATTGCTAGATCCTTGTTAGCATCTTCCTTCAAGGGACAGCGGTGAATACCACAAACTGAAATCCAGGCCATGCCATCCTATATTGAAGTGTATTTATCTTTTTCTAGATTCCGTACCATTTGTAAAATGCAAAAAATGTCAACAATTTTTTTTGATGGTGGGATCAAAGAAATCTCCTGAAAACAGCTACAAAGATGTAGAATTGTTGTATACAACTGATAAAAGTGAATGTCAAGTGAATCTACCAACACCGAAAGAAGTAAGCAGCATAGGTATATTTCATGTGTTGTTTCATTTGAACTTCAGTTCATTGACATATGCCTCTTAGTTCCTGGGATTTATGCTATTCCAGAGTGAGAAACCAGCTGGTGATGATTGAAAGAGACAATATGACAGTTTTATCCACTTTTGTCCCACCTATGTTATGTAGAGGTTAATTATGGTGAAAAAAAGACATTCTCTTCACTAATCCCAATGCTTTTCAATAGCAGGGATGGTCCCCAGTGGTTCTGCCTATAGCGCTATCACAAGCTTCTCCATCTAGCAAATAGCCTGTTAATTTGACTGGCTGATCTGGGTGTGAAATGATCGCACAGAGGCCGGTATCCCATCACCAAGCCACCCTTTATTTAGATGTGCACAGTATACTAGCTGTGGCCAACCAGCTCAGAGAAGTCAAGAGACTCTCTAAAACCTTTGTTTATAGCTGTCAGCCAGGGCTCCCTGATGGACCCAGTTTAACAGCCCCAAACGAGGATCTCATAATCAGTAAGATCCACCTGGTTCCAATCACTACAATGTGAAATGGAGTAAATGCATTATTTATCATCCATTTGTTAAATTCTGACTGATCTCTATGTTCCTGATATTTCCAGTTTTGTTCAGAGGGGTTTCTGAGGAAGGGTTATGCCTGACTTGAAATGTTAACTCTGTTTCTGGATGCACACCTCTGGCCAGACCTCCTGAGTTTTTCTAGCATTCTTGGTGCTTGCATCAGATTTCCAGCATCCACAGAATTTTACTTTCATAGCAGCATTTGCTTCCAGTTTCCAATTTAATGAGCTAGTATTTGACAGTTGTGGGAATTTGTTAAATATCTTTGGTTTCAGATCCATCGATTTTTGAATCAGTATGTTGTTGGTCAACATGAAACAAAGAAAGTTCTCTCAGTGGCTGTCTACAATCATTACAAACGACTCAACAACAACATTCCATCTGAAGTTGCACAGCACTCTGAGGTTTATGGTAATAGTTACCCCAATTCTTCTAAAGGTAAGTTTCATTTGATGTTTTTGATCTTTACTATTTTAAAGTGTTTCTGGTTAAACTTAATAATAATTGGCCCTAGCAAAATCATCAACTTTCAATCAATTTTGTATGAGACATTTAAATTATAAAGCTTTGCAGTTACATCAGAAAAGAATAACTTAGGTTTGATTTCTAGATTGTATTAACTAATTTAATCCAGAGTGGCAGTAAAGGTTACATGAAAGGAAAGGGAAGAAAATGAATTATGGCTATTGTTCCTGATCACTGTAAAAGTGGATGCTGCTGCTACTGCTGATGTGTTTGAAGTTAAATTGGGACCCATCTTTTTTACACACTATGCAGCCATCTGAGCTCTCAAAATAGTATTGTACGACATCCCATCTTTATAAAGTGGTTTGCATGCAAGAAAACGTCAAATCACTGCTTGCAGGACACAACCTGACAGATCATAACACATATTATGGGAAGCTGTTGCTTTCGCTTTGGAATTTCCTACACCTACCAGTGCCTTGCAAGATAAAGTATACTGTGGAATCTTACAGGGAAAAAAGTCCCCGTCTATTCACCCTCTCCCTATAACTCAATCCCTCCAGTACCAGTAACATCCTTGTAAATGGATGTTTTCTGCTCCCTCTCAAGTTTAACAACATCCTTCCTATAGAAGGGCCACAAGAATTGTACATAGTATTCTAAAAGTGTCCTCATCAATGTCCTATTCAACTGCAATATGACAACCCAACTCCTATACTCAGTGTTCTGACTGATGAGGGCAAGTGTGTCAAATGTCTTCTTCACCACCCTGTCGACCTGCGACTCCGCTTTCAAGGAACTGTGCACCTGAACCCCTAGGTCTCTTTGTTCAACAACACTCCACAGGGCACTACCATTGACTGTGTAAATCCTGCCCTCATTTGCCTTGCCAAAATGCAACACATCACATTTGTCTAAATGAAACTGATAGTTTTCTGCAGGCTTCAGTCAAGTCAAGGGTATAGCCTTCACTAGGGGCTCTGGAACAGTAAGTCAAGGGCAGTTTTCAATACTAGTCCAGGCCCAGCTCAGAATGGTCATGAACCTCTGTAGTTAAGGGGTGAGGAGCCAAAGGACAGGCAATGCAGAATCTGTCTTTACACTTTCTGGCCAATGGTGGACTGAAAGAAAGGAAATTATTACGGAAGATGAAAGTGGGTGGCGCAGCTATTACTGTATGTGCAGGAGGAGAGAAGTGAGTGATTAAGCAGTGCAGAGGGCTTGCAGGATTAGTGGTGTTGGGGATTAGAATTGGTGAGGGTGAATGGGGAAGATGTTGCAGGCAATAGTGAGAGTGGTAGAATATAGACCTTGGTGGGAGATGGCTACAGTAACAAATGTAGAGTGAGTGTGTGGTATTGGACAAAAGGAAGCACTTCTGTTGGCAGCATGGAGAAGGTCATTAAATACTTGCTAAATTGCTGGGGTTTCTTTCGGATGGTTTAGACTGCTTTACTCAGGTGGCACCTTGGACTGGGCTGGCATGGCCTGGTGTCATAAACCCCACTGTTGGTTCTGGGGGAAGAGGAAGTCCCGCCAGTGCGCTTCCCCATCCAGCAGGAGATCCAGGTCCCTGGTCACAAAGTTGGGTGCCAATTTCCCCATGTTTGACGGCTTTTCCAAGTGCACAACAGGCTTTTAAAGGTGACGCCTATGCCAGGCTTGCCATTCAATTCCAGGTCCAGTGTATGGTGTGTTGTTCTGGAAACAGCACGTAAGATGGTGTGAAAATCAGACATGACACTCACCATGCGGTTGGGAACAGCAAATTAACGGGGTGAGTTTTGTAAGATTCAGCAGGAAAACTCACTCAGTCTCAAAGAAAGAGTCACTCCACTAAACACCACACAACTTGAACCTATCTGAAAAACCTGAAATTTCAACCCATGGTGTGGCAGTGAGTGTCCTGCAATATGTTTAGGTGATATGATCGAACAGCTATCAGCCTGTGTGAGCAGTAAATCAGGAGTATGAGGATTGCTGAGTGAATGACTGGTGCATCAGAACGTATAAATGTCAGGAATGAATCTTTATTGATAGGGATTATTGTTGGGTGAATGATGGAGTTAAGTGACTTGAATAGATGATGAGGTTGGTGGTGCAGCTGGTAGGATATCCCATTAGAATTTTGAACTCACTTTTGCAACAGATACCAGGTAATTAAATTTTGTCCACGTTGTTATTCTAAGAGCTATACTGCTGGCATTGAGCTCTGGTACTTCTTCCCACTGCCACCTAAGCATATGCCTCCAGTGCCTCCTTCCCACCTGCAAATGCAGAATGCCTCTCGTTATCACTATGACCTGTAGCAAAGTCTCCAGTGCAGCATAAGAAAATCCTTGTGCCTGTCCTGTTGCATGTTGTGCCATTCTTCAGAGCATTGGTCCACAGAATCAGGTCACAAAGGAGTCATCACCACTTATTTCAACTATGACATGCTTCCTGTTTATACCCTTGTGTATCACAAGTCACTTATGATATTAAGTGCCATGCAGATCTGCAGCTCCAATTTGCAGTACACGTAGCAGCGAATACATGCTGTAATCTCTGGGACCAAGAAATGAAATCAGTTTAATGCCTACAATGCAATGAATGTGCATGTGTTAATACTACATTCTCAGTGCCTCTTTCTATGGATTATGCAACTGAGCATCCCATCATACCCAACAGCAACTCAATTTATACCTCCATGCTATATTTCCTTGTAGATTTATTGCTGGATTGAGGATTTTTTGCCAGAATATACAACATGAAAAGCACCGCTACAAAATAAAGATTTTTATAAAGTGCTCATCTGTATCTTTCCAACAGAACTGCTACAATTAACAGGATTGATTCCACCTTCACCTTATTTATCACAACAGTCATTACCAAGACGTTTCCGCAAGAATTTTGAATCTGATCATGACACTGTTCATCTAGACAAAAGTAACATCATACTGCTTGGACCCACTGGCTCAGGTATGATGAAGTTTCAGTAGTTTGAGAAATGCATTTCTAATTATTCTAACAATTTCATGTTATCTTTTTGTTTCAGTGGTTCAACATAGAATAAAGAAATTTACCTCTAAATGTAGGTTTATATCAAGTTTGAATAAAAATCAATCTGGCATGTACCTTGAAAACATTGCATTTATATGGGGGTGTCATCCCACTCATAACAATGGAAAAGCTTCAAATCTAGTTATTTACTTTGGAGTGTGAGGAAAGCAATCACTTTGAACATGGATACATCCCAGATTAGAACTGAGAAGAATGATTCATTAATCTGCTTTTGATGGTTTGGTTGAGGGAAGTATGTTCTTTAGGGGTCTGGAAGAACTTCCTGTTGTATTTTGAATGGTATTGTGAGGATTTTGCATAAAAACCCAAATCATTGGAATTTATGGACAGACCCCCTTTTAACATTTCATCTGAAACATAATGCAGCTTTCCTGGAAATGTCAGATTATCTACATGCTCAAAGAATGGTATCTGAATTTGCAACTTACAGTTTCAGAAGTAAATATCAGAAAGTATAATCCATGGCAAAATGTCATTTCTGGTTTCATTTCGGGATTGAAATTAAATCTTACTACATTCATTTCTTTGCAGTGTCATGATGGGTCAACATTTACTGACAGTATTAGTCACAAGTATATTATCATGCTCCTATGAAATGCCTTTGTCTTCTATTTTACCTGTCAGTAACCTAATTAAAATAAATCATTTAGTACCTTTATTAAAATGGTATATAGAGACATTTAATTTACACAGTGCTGCTATCAGGTGAGCATGGGCCTTGGCATCGGAATCAGCAACTGCTACATCAGGGAAGGCAACGTTGGCAAGGTAGGCCCAGTGGTGAAAGATGGTATCTGAGGATTGGCGACTTCGATGTTTGTTGGGTCTGGTGCTGGCAGTGGTGGAAGGGCATCACAGTGACATTGATGAGATGGGCCCAGCAGCAAGAAATGCGACTATGATGTTGGGCTGGGAGCAGGGGCCGGCAAGGCAGTGGCAGAGGAGAATCCACCCAGCAGTGAAGGATGGCACCAGAAGATTGGCGACTTCAATGTTGTTGGGTCTGGTGTCAATGGCGGTGAGGCAGTGGAGGGGGGATAATGGTGCAGGTGTCGTTGATGATGAGGTAGCTCAGGATTGATGGACTCTGTTAAAGCTATCTGTTTTTTTCTTATTCTTTTCTTATTCTTAAAACTGTTCAAAATGGCGCTGGATCATGGCGACAGTGGAAAAGCTTTTCTCTGTATTTTACTGTTTTGCTAACTATAAAGTACACATGACAATAAAATCATTTATTCAATCAAATCAAGGCCCTTATCACAAACCAGCTAGTCTCCCATCCACGTCCTAACCAGGCCTGAGATAGCTTGCTTCCAAAATCAGGTATTTTCAAACTATGTCCAGAGACTCCAGCAAAATTTAATGATTGCTTTATGTAACGAGCATTATGGCTGCCAGTTTGCTGTACATATCGGGGGAAGCCTGATATAGGGAATGGATTGAAGTAATTAAAGAAAGATGAAACTTATTAAATATGGATGGTGGGGTGCAAGGTACGGGGCGCATTGTATTTCAAATGGAGCTTAAGGTATAAATCATGATGGAAAGTTGGAACATTGGCAGAAGGTGACCACAAGCATGTGCCAAGCTTGCATAATGTTGCACTGGAGGTCTTGGTCCAAGAAGTGGAGAGGAAGAGGGAATTCCACACTTATTATCAGCAAGTTGCGGGAAGAGGTCATGGCACAATCTAACCAGCTGCAGCTCCTTGGAGATATTTATATTCGTGAAATGTTCTTACTTATTGACAGTTTTATTTCACAGTCAAATCTTTTATTTTATTTTCGTAGGGAAAACATTGTTGGCCCAAACACTAGCCAAGTGCTTGGATGTACCATTTGCTATCTGTGATTGTACTTGTCTAACACAAGCTGGATATGTCGGTGAAGATATTGAATCGGTTATTGCTAAGCTACTGCAGAATGCAAACTTCAGTGTCGCAAGAGCTCAACAAGGTATAATCATTTTTATTTTTGCCAAAAAGTACATCATACTCTTCTTACAGAACCTCTCCAAACAACATAAAGCTTATAATACTGTAATTGATTTAAACATGACCAGTTATGCACATTAAGCATCACAAGTAAGATGCGATTCTTTTATCTTTCCTGAAAACACTTCTGCTCATTTTTTAAAAAAATGATAATAATTATATTGCTACTAATCTGTCAATGTGATACAAACTTCAAAGTGAGATTATTGCATGTGTTACACTGTTTACAAATCTATTTAAATGTATAAATATTTAAAGCCATTAAACTTTTAAGATTGGTATTTATCAATACAGGACCAATAAGTCATAATCAGTAACATGACAGAACCTGAACGTCCTTCATATCTAAATTATGCTGATGAACCTTTTTACATTGTTATGTATAATTGTTCTGTATGTTGGGGCAGTATCCTTTTAAGAGGTGAACCACTTTGGCACTTGTAACCTCCCAACAAAATGGCCCAGATATGCTGATGGCCAGGCAGCTGATGGAGCAGCATAAACTGAAGTTGTGCAGACAAATGTGTGGAATCCCTAATACAGCTGACTCCACAGGAATTGGCCAGGAAACTGAATTTATTTTTTTGATGAAGGGTCTAGGCCCGAAACGTCAGCTTTCCTTCTCCTATGATGCTGCTTGGCCTGCTGTGTTCATCCAGCTCTACACCTTGTTATCTTAAACTGAACTTATGGACGGGCCTGGAGCTCCGTCCACCCAGAACTCTCTGAAAGAGTCTATTAAGTCAGAAAATTCAAAGGGTGCTGACTCACTTGAACTTCATAGATAACCAGCAAAGGTTTGAGGATTTAAAATCTACTCTGATTCCTGGGGAGCTATTAAACTGAACCCCTCAACTCACCCAATTATACCTGCCCCAACACCTTACACCCTTGTACCCCCAACAAACACTCGCCAGTCAGAACCCCATTTCTAAACCCAACCCTGCCAGATCTGAAACAAAAACAAAATCACTGGGAAAGCTCAGCAGGTCTGGCAGCATCTGTCAAGTAAAAAACAGAGCTAATGTTTCAGGTCCAGTGACCCTTCCTCAGAACCGACCTCCCAGATCTGACAGGCTTACTCATTACCCTGAATGGAGTCACATTACCCTCATCTTCCACTGGGCCCACAAACCTTCCCTCCATGGAATTGGGGGGAGTCATGGTGGCAGGTGTCAGGTGTTGTGTCTGGGCCATTTTGTTGGGAGGTTACACAAGCTTGTATTCTGTTGCTAGGAATTTTGAAGGAGAAGTGATGTTTGACCAAAGTTTTTATGATATTTAGAGGAACAATGGGGTGTATTAGAGAGAAACTATTTCTACTGAACAGTCCGGCCAGATCTGTGGAGAAAAGCAGAGTTAATGGTTTGGATTTTCACTGAGCCAGCAACATTTTAAAAATGGCGTTTGGATCCCAATTTTGGGTTCCCAACTCCACGTATCCCTATGATCCTTCATTCCCCACTCCAAGTTACACTGACTTTCCCAGGTTCCATGACCTTGCCATTTAGGTCCCTCTACCCATCCTCTCAATGACCCATATGCCCCATGCCAGGCTATGCCCATCTACCCACTCCTCCAATAGCTGACATGCCCCCATGCCAGACTATGTCCTCTACTCACTTGTCTAATGGCTCTTCATGCCCCTGATGCCAAGTTATGCACCAAAAATACATAATCAGTCTTGACTGAGAACCCAGATATCTATTTGAGTGCTGAAATTGCTGAACACCAGGAGTAACTGCTGAGAAGATGTTTCCCCTCATAGGTGAGTCTTGGACCAAAGAGCATAGTATCAGAATTAAGGGGCGCCAATTTAAGACTGAGATGAGGAGAAATTTCTTCTCTCAGAGGGATGTGAATCTTTGAAACTATTTGCCACAGAGAGTTTAGGAGCAGAGTCCTTGTCTACATTTAAGGGTGGATAGATTGATTCTTGCTCAGTAGGTAATCAAAGGTGATGGGGCAAGGGCGGGACATTGGACTGAATTTGGAACACGCTCGAAGGGCTGAGTTGCCTTCTCCTAATCCTCTTTCTTATGGTCATATTATGGAAAACGTTGCTTCATTGACAACCCTGGCTCTGATCTCTTCCATCGACTGCACAACGTTTATTTCCAGAAGTTAACAGAGATTTCAAGTGTCTGAAACTTTAAAGAGTCTGGATGATAAGTGCTTTCATTTCCCAGTGCTGAAAGGACTTTTTAACATTGTGGAAAGTTATGAATGAATGGCTTTTTAAAAAGCTTCTTGCTTACATATCTTATTGTCATGATAGGATTCACTGTTTCAATACAGTACATCAATGGGTATGGAAGTATTATAACTTGCTATGGAGTATCACAGGGATTGAAGGTAAGTGGAGGAGCATAGCTTAGCATGCATGGGGCATGAGGAACCACAGTGATTGGAAGATTCAGCATGAGGTGGCATGCACCGGGCACAGACATTTGTGTAAGGGTAGGGAGAGGAAGTGTGAGAACTAGTGGCACTTACACGTAGCTTATGACAGTACAAAATCAATGATGATTCCATACATGTCTGCATGTAAAAGTTCACTCTAGCTATCAGCTTTTGAGGGGAGCAAACTGCCATTCAAGGTTGTGAAATATGCTCATGCCACTCCAGGGATGGGGAAAGTTCCACCTGTTAACTGTTTCTCTCCATAGATGCTGCTTGACCCGAAGAGTACTAACAGCATTTTCTGTTTTTATTAAAATTTCCAGCATCTGCAAAACTTTGCTCTTGAAGTATTCCTTTCAGTTGGAAAGTTTAAGTTGGGGAGCACAGTTTAAAAATTATAGCCAGACATTTTTAAGAGTGAAACTAGGAAATACTTTGGCACAGGAAGGATGATGAAAGTTTGGAATTTCTTCTAGGAAGTGATGTTCGATCAATCATTAATTTTAAATCTACAATTGAGAGATTCTTTTGACCAGAGGTACCAAGGACAAACGTTTGGGGTTATATCAGAGATTGTTCATGGCCTGATGGAATGGTGGAGCAGGCTGCATATCCTAAAAGGTAGTGTCAATACAGTGTGGAGCTGGAGGAACACAGCAGGTCAGGCAGCTTCAGAGGAGCAGGAAGGTTGACGTTTCGGGTTTACACCCTTCATCAGGACTGGGGAGAGGGAAGGGAGCTCGGAAATAAGGGAGAGAGAGGGGTGTGGGGCTGGGGGAAGGTAGGTGGGATGGTGATAGATGGATGCAGGTAGGGGGTTGTGGGAAGGATAGGGCGGATCGGTGAGAAAGAAGAAAGACAGGATTGTGTCAGGACAGGGAGGCGGGGATGAGAGGGAGGGTTGGTCATGGGATGAGGCTAGGGTGGGGAGATTTTGAAACTGGTAAATTCTATGTTCAGGCCATTGGGCTGTAAGCTCCCGGGGCAGAATATGAGGTGTTGTTCCTCCAGTTTAGGTGTGGCGTCACTGTGATGGTGGAGGAGGCCCAGGATGGACATGTCACCCAGGGAGTGGGAGGGGGAGTTAAAATGGTTGGGAACTGGAAGGTGCTGTTGAGTACAGCGTATAGAGTGCAGGTGCTTCGTGAATCAGTCACCGAGTCTGCACCTGGTCTCACCGATGTAGAGGAGGCCACATAGGGATTAACAGATACAATAGACCAGGTTGGAGGACGCACAAGTGAATTCCTGTCAGATTTGGAAAGATCAACAAACCAAAAAAAAAGTAATGGTATGGTGCACTGACCTCTACATCGCAGAGGCCAGGCGCCATACTCTCCAACACCTTCTCCGACTGTCTCCTCGATTATGACCCCACCCTGATCACCAAACCGAAAAAATGGCCTCCTCCAGTTTCAAAATCTCCCCTACACTGGTCTCATCCCATGTCCAACCCTCCTTCATACCCCCACCTCTTTGACTTGACACAATCTGTCCATCTTCTTTCTCACCTTCTTTCGCCCCACCCTTCCCATGACTTATCGCCGTAACTCCCAACCTGCATTCACCTATCACCATCTGACCTATCTTCCTCCAGCCCAACCCTCCTCCCTCTATTTATTTCCAAGCTCCCTTCCCCCTTCCCAGTCCTGATGAAGGGTGTAAACCCAAAACATCAACTTTCCTTCTCCTCTGACCCTGCCTGGCCTGTTGTGTTCCTCCAGCTCCACACCGTATTGACTCTGACTTCAGCATCTGCAGTTCTTGCTATCTCCTAGTCACTGAAAAGCCTACTGCAAAGCCTCTTCTAAGGATGCCCACCTTGAAGAAGTTGTCCTTCTCCCTCCGAAAAGATCTCAGTGGATCTCTCTCCCACTGCAACCCATTGGTGATCTCCTCTGGCCTGAAGCTCCTTGACCATGTACTGAAACAAACCCATTACTACAGCCATGGCTCCTTTCTCAATACCTGCCTATGCAGCTGACTCCTACCCCATGGACTCCAAACAACTTTCAGACCATTCCAAACTGCGACAACCATTAGCTACAGTACATCTAGAACCGCCAGAAACGGTTTTCTGTGCGCATTGTCAGCTCCACGCTCGCAGTGATGTGCCGGTCTCTCCTCGCACTACAGTCAGCCCTACCCCAGCTCACAGCCTCTCTCTCCCAGACCTGCAAAGGACCTCTACTGCTCTTCATTTTACGTAGGATCCACTCCCTCAACCAACGCTTTTACTCTGCCCTATCGGACAACAAGTATCATAAGTACAGCAAACCTGCTTGTGCTTACCTCCAAGCACAGACCTCCTCCACTATCCTAGACCCCAACCCTATCCGCAACCTCATCCTAATTCACCTGGCGCCATTAATCACGCGGTCGCCTCGGCCGCTCCTGCCGATGATGCTGACGACGTCACTTCCACTGAAGCGGACAACATCACTTCAGCCAACACCGCCGACAATGCAGCTTCCAATAACGCCACTGACACTGCTGCTGACGCCGACAGCGCGCTTCCGCCAATGCAACTACGTTACTCCCATCGCCACCGACCACGTCACTCCCATCACTGCTGACCACTTCACTCCCATCACTGCCGGCTACGTCACTCCCATCACTGCTGACTACATCGCTTCCATCACCGCTGACTACATCGCTTCCATCACCATTGACTACATCACTCCCATTAACACTGCTGACCACATCGCTACTTCTGCTTCTGCCCAGGTGACTGTTCCTGTACATACACCCACTTCTGAGACAGTCTCCACCCCCACTCCCAGCTCCAGCTCTACCCCTAGCCCCACCCCAAGCCCTGCCGGGTATTCACCATCCCCCTAGACCTCCCCCTCATTGAGGATGAATGGTCAGTCCTGAGCAAAGGACTCACCTTCATTCCCCTGCCGCCCACATATCAACGAATTCCGTACACACCTAGATGTCAAACACTTTTTCTGCCGCCTCCACCTCCGCACCTGTTTCTTTAACCGTGAGTCTAACCCACCCTCTGCTGACCCCTTCTCCCACCTCCAACACACCTCATCTTCCTGGATACCACCCCATGGCCTCCTACCCTCCCTCGACCTCTTCATCTCCAAATACCGTTGTGACATCAATCGCCTGAATTTCTCCACCCCTCTCACTCACTCCAGTGTCTCCCCAATGGAGCACGCAGCCCTCCACTCCCTTCGCTCCAATGCCAACCTCACTATTAAACCCACCAATAAGGGGGTGCAGTGGTAGTATGGCGACCTGACCTCTACATCGCTAAGGCCAGATGCTAACTTGCTAATACCTCCTCCTACTGTCCCCTTGATTATGACCCCACACCTGATCACCAAACCATCATCTCCCAGACCATCAATAACCTCATTACCTCAGGAGACCTCCCACCCACAGACTTCAACCTCATCGTTCCCCAACCCCGCACCACCCGTTTCTATCTCCTTCCCAAAATCCACAAATCTGATGTCCCCGGTCGACCCATTGTTTCTGTCTGCTCCTACCCCACTGAACTCATCTCTGCCTACCTCGACTCCATCTTCCCATCCCCCCAAGTCCAGGAACTCCCCACCTATGTTCAGGACACTACCCATGCCCTCCACCCCCTCCAAGACTTTCAATTCCCCAGCCCCCAACACCTCATCTTCACCATGGATATCCAGTCCCTGTACACCTGTATCCCCTATGCAGATGGCTTAAAAGCCCTCCGCTTCTTCCTCTCCCGCAGGCCCAACCAGTCCCTCTCCACTGACACCCTTATCCGCTTAATTGAACTTGTCCTTACCCTCAACAACTTTTCCTTTAACTCTTCCCACTTCCTAAAAACTGAATGGGTCGTGATGGGCACCCATATGGGTCCAAACTGTGCCTGCCTCTTCGTGGGATTTATGCTGTTACACTGGCACTATCCCTCACCTCTTCCTCTGCTACATCGATGACTGTATCGGCACTGCCTCGTGCTCCCATGAGGGGCTTGAACAGTTCATCAACTTTACTAACACCTTTCACCCCAACCTCAAGCTCACCTGGACCATCTCCAACACCTCCCTCCCCTTCCTGGACCTTTCAGTCTCCATCTATAGTAACCGTCTCAGCACCGACATCTATTTCAAGCCCACTGACTCCTATAGCCACCTTGACTGCATCTGCTCACACCCACCCTCCTGCAAGAATGCGATCCCACACTCCCAACTTCTCTGCCTCTGCTGCATCTGCTCACAAGATGGAGCGTTCCAGTCCTAGACATCCCAGATATCCTCCTATTTCAAGGACTGCACTTTTGACTCTCCAGTGATTCATAATGCCATCAACTGCAGCTATTGCATTTTCCATACTTCTACCCTCAAATACCCTCCCCACAATAAAAATAAGGACAGAGTCCCTCTGGTCCTCACATACCACCCCACTGCATCCAGCACATCATCCTTCGCCACTTCTGCCGCCTGCAATCCAACCCCACCACCAAAGAGATATTTCCTTGCACATCCCTATATCTGCCTTTCGCGGGGACCGCTCACTCCGCAACTCCATTGTCCGCTCTACACTCCCCATGAACCCCACCACACCTGGCACCTTTCCCTGCAACAGCAGGAGGTCCTACACCTGCCCTACACCTCTCCTCTCACCTCCATCCAAGGCCCCAAACAATCTTTCCAAATCCAACAGGGATCCACCGATATGTCCTCCAACCTGGTCTACTGTATTCATTGATCCCGATGTGGTGTCCTCTACATCAGTGAGACCAAGTGCAGACTCGGTGACTGTTCGTGGATCACCTGCACTCTGTATTCTATAATCAACACTGCTTCCAGTTGCCAACCATTTTAACTCACCCTCCCACTCCCTCAGTGACATGTCCATCCCGGGCCTCCTCCAGTGCCAGAGTGACGCCACATGTAAACTAGAGGAACAACAGCTCATATTCCGCCTCGGGAGCCTACAGCCAATGGCCTGAACGTAGAACTGACCAGTTTCAAAATCTCCCCATCCCTGGCCTCATCCCATGTTCAACCCTCCCTCTCATCCCCGCCTTCTTGACCTGACACAACCTGTCCACCTTTTTACTCACCTTTCCGCCCTACACTTCCCACTGACCAATCTCCACTACCCTCTATCTGCATCCACCGATCACCATCACACCTACCTTCCCCCAGCCCCAGCCCTCCCATTTATTTCCGAGCTCCTGTCCCCCTCTCCAGTCCAGATGAAAGGTGTAAACCCGAAACATCAAATTTCCTGCTCCTCTGATGCTGCCTGACCTGCTGTGTTCCTTCACTCCACACTGTATTGACTCTGACTCCAGCATCAGCAGTTTTTGCTATCTCCATGTCCTAAAAGGCTTCTGTCCCTGTGTTTCTAAACCTGATGTAAAGTGGACAATCAGTTGGGTTGAATAGTGGGCAGGAGTTATCTGGTGATGTAATCTCAGATTAAAATAAATAAAAAATATCTACCTTTAAGGTAGTGGCCTTCAGAAAAGGTTTGCTAACTCTGGTTGGATGTATTCCTGGAGAATTCATTGCATGCCAGCCACCTCGTAATATCCTGCTGTTGGCCAGTCCATCAGACCCTTTTTTTATTGGAACTATATTTTTCCACAGCAACTGGTAAGCATATAAACTTTTCAGGATGCAATTAGATTTTTGTGGTCTGCCAAACAACCTTTCTTTTCTTGAACAACATTATGTTTTTAACTCGTAAACAAAGTACCCGAAGAAAATGCAAATAAAATTGTTTAATGCTCTGATTTTTTTTCTTCATATTTCCTTGCAGTAGTATCCTGGAGATCAATCTTCAGTTTCTGGAGGGTTGGTGCCCTGACTTCAGTCATGCCCTTTAAGAATTGTCAATTTGACAGCCAAGTCCCATAAAAAAAACTAATAACAGCATTGACAACCCCAGCTGCAATCAGCTACAAACAATCTTTCATAATGTGGTGCAGTAGTAGTGTCCCTGTCTCTGAGCCAGGAGATCCAGCCTCAAGTTCCACCTGCTGCAGAGGTGACTGCTCTTGTGATGCAGTGATTGTGTCCCTACCTCTGAGCCAGGAGCTGGGTTTAACTCCTACATTTTAAATTGGCTCTTGTGGCTCAATGGTAGTATCCTGACCTTTGAGTCAGGAAGACTGGGTTCAAGTCCCACTAGTTCCAGAGGTGTGTAATAATATTGCTGCGTAGGTTGATTAGAAAATAGGTATAAAGTTGGCAAACAAGCATTAGCCTCATTCATTGTTCATGCAAACAGACCAATGCCTGTTTCTGACACTTGCTCTGGATGCCTACTGATAGTATGTGCTGAACTGTTCCAGCGCAGAATGAGTAAGCAATTGCTCTATTTTATATCTAAAAATTGGACACAACTTGATCTACTTACTTGGCCTTTCACTCTACAAAATATTAGGTTACCAGCTCAGAGTACTAGGAGTTTGCTGGTGAACTGTGTGTAAAGTTCATTATACCCTCTAAGCTTATTCAATGTAGGGAAGCTTGCTATTATGCAAATACAGTATCTGTGCAATGTTCACATCACCCAATAGATTTGAAACAGGGAATGAGGGCAGGCCTACTTATTCCCAATCACTCCCACAATCCATACCAGCCTAATTCCCCCTTTCTCATCCTGTCCTCCCCCCTCACTTACCAGATAAATGTGGCAATAGCCCCTCATGGCTAGGAACTCGTTCACTGGCTGTCAGTGCTCAAATTTGCAGTTCTTGTTCATCTGATTCAATGTGCCTCAAGCAACAGGGAAACATTCAGAAGGACTGACCTTGGGCGATTAGGTAGTCAACTTATCTCTCAATATCTACATTGGAAGCCTGAATATCATGTGGGTCACTACTAATACCTATAATGAAGGAGCCATACTCAATACATGTGTTGCAGGCTGCAGTGTATGTGTGTGATATTGAGACAATACTGTTTTTGAATATTTATGTATGTCTCTTTTATTCCACAAGGAATTGTGTTTCTTGATGAAGTGGATAAGATTGGAGCAGTTCCAGGAATACACCAGCTTCGTGATGTAGGAGGAGAAGGTGTGCAGCAAGTGAGTGATAAGAAAGATTTTCATGACGAGACAGGTAGCTTGAATCAGAGGATTTCTCAACTCAGCAGAACAAAGTGGTGTGTTGAAGTGGCGGGCAAGTGGGAGCTCGTTGACCTTCTTACAGACAGAACGTAGGTGTTCTGCGAAACGGGCACCCAGTTTACGCTTCGTTTCCCAATGTAGAGGAGACCATGTTTGTGGTCATGTGGGGCAAAAATGGGGCATGTTTGAAACAGCACTAACTTCAAATGGACCTGCTAAGATTGGATTTCCTTCCTGTCTGAGCCACACCTCAACCCTTTCCCTTGCTGGTGAAAATAGGATGTATTGAAATGAAGTAGGGTCTTCCACATTTGGGCCCTGCCTTTCATTTCTAAAGGTCTACACAGTTTTCTCAACCTGAAAATCTGCCTTGATACATAACAAGGTAGCAGAGAGCCATTTCTGTCAGACCATAATTCATAGGAGCAGAAGTAGGCATTCAGCCCATTAAGTCTGCTCTGCCGTTAATGAGAGCATAGCTGATCAGAGGATCCTCAGCTCTACTTTCCTGCCTTTTCCCCATAGCCTTTATTGATTGAAAACCTGTCTATCTCAGCCTTGAATATGCTTATTGACCCAACTTCTGCATTCCTTCATTACCCTCTGAGAGACAAAATTTCTCCTCAGCTCTGTCTTGTGGATGACCCATTATTCTGAAATTATGTCTTTAGTCCGAGGCTCTCACATTACCTTTCTACATCTACCCTCTTAAGTCCCCTAAACATCTTATATATTTCAATAATATCATCTCTCATTTTCCTAAACTCCAGTGAGTACTGGCCCAATCCACTCAACCTCTCCTCATAAGACATTCCCTCCATACTTGGGATTAGCCTAGTGAACCTTTTCTGGACTACCTCCATTGCTAATATATCTATTCTTCAATAATGGACACAAAACTGTTCACAGTATTCTAGCTGTGGTCTGGCTAGTGCCCTGTATTTGAGCAAAAACTCCCTACTCTTAAACTTCATACCTTTGAAATAAAAACCCACATTCCATTTGCTGTCCTTATTCCCTGCTGAACTTAGAGGCTAGCTTTTTGTGATTCATATACAAAATGATTTTCCCTTCATGAAGACATGTTGACTGTGCTTAATCATATATATGCCTAAATGCTCTGTTATTTGATCCTTTATACTAGAATCTAACATTTTCCCAATAATACTGATGAATTAGAATTAGAATTAGCTGTTATTTTCGCATGTACTCCCTCGTATGAGTAACAGTGAAAAGTTTGCAAGCTGCCACTTTCTGTGCCCATCTTAGGTACAAATGTACCTAGGCACAGAATCTTAGTGTAAAGCAGAAAAATAAAGAAAGCAAGTTAAGAAGTTAAACATTGCAGTCCTTCTTACTAAAGCGTAGAAAAACAAAGAAACACAGCTAATAGTTCCACATCACAGTCCACAAGCGCCTGGCCATGCTAGGCTCGCACTCCTCACAAGGGCTTGATCTCACCCTCACCGTCGATCACCTTGGAAGCTAACTGTTTATCCATTTTAAAATAAAGGTATTACACTAGCAGTTTTCCAATTGTCTGGGACTTTTCCAAAGTCTAAGGATGCCTGCAAGATTATTACCAGTGCATCTAGCATCCTGGGTGCTAAATGTATTAATATCGTAAGATGCATCCCATCAGGTCCAGGGTACTTATTGGTCTGTAGCCCCATTAGTTTCTCTTTCACTTTAATGTAATTGATCCTGTGGATTTCTTGCAGAAATAAAGCACAGACCATAAGATTTATAGGCCAGTTGAGAAGAATATGTGGATGTACCTACCAAAGAAGGTGCAATACTTGACCTACTATTGGGAAATAAGGCAGGGCAGGTGACTGAGGTGTCAGTGGGGGAGAACTTTGGGGCCAGTGACCATAATTCTGTTAGTATTAAAATAATGATAGAAAAGGGTAGTCTAGATCTCAAAGTTAAAGTTCTTAATTGGAGGAAGGCTAATTTTGATGGTATTAGGCAAGAACCTTGATTGGGGGCAGATGTTTGCAGGTGAAGGGATGGCTGGAAAATGGGAAGCCTTCAAAAATGAGATAACGAGAGTCCAGAGAAAGTATGTTCCTGTTAGAGTGAAGGGCAAGGCTGGTAGGTGTAGGGAATGCTGGATGACCACAGTAATTGAAATTTTGGTCAAGAAAAAGAAGAAAGCATTTGTCAGGTATAGACAGCAGAGATCGAGTGAATCCTTAGAAGAACACAAAGGTAGTAGGAGTATACTTAAGAAGGAAATCAGGAGGGCAAAAAGTAACATGAGATAGCTTTGGCAAGTAGGGTTAGGGAGAATCCAAAGGGATATTATAAATACATTGGGGACAAAAGGGTAACTAGGGAGAGAATAGGGTCTCTTAAAGATCAGCAAGGCCACCTATGTGTGGAATCGCAGGAGATGGGGGAGATACTAAACAAGTATTTTGCATCAGTGTTTACTGTGGAGAATGATATGGATGATACAGAACATGGGGAAATAAATAGCGACATCTTGAAAAATGTCCATATTACAGAGGAGGAGGTGCTGGACATCTTAAAATGAAAAAAGGTGGATAAATCCCTGGGACCTGATCAGGTGTACCCTAGAACTCTGTGGGAAGCTAGGGAAATCATTACTCGGCCCCTTTCTGAGATATTGATATCATTGATGGCCACAGGTGAGGCGCTGGAAGACTGGAGGTTGGCTAATGTGGTGCTGCTGTTTAAGAAAGGTGGTAAGGAAAAGCCAGGGAATTGTAGACCAGTGAGCCTGATGTCAGTGTTGGGCAAGTTGTTGGAGGGAATCCTGAGGGACAGGATTTACATGTATTTGGAAAGGTAACGACTGATTAGGGATAATCAACATGGCTTTGTGCATGGGAAGTCATGTCTCACTAACTTGATTGAGTTTGTTGACAAAGTAACAAAGAGGATTGATGAGGTTAGAGCAGGGGACATGATCTATATGGACTTTAGTAAGGTGTTCGACATGGTTCCTCATAGTAGATTGGTTAGCAAGGTTAGATCACATGGAATACAGGGAGAACTAGCATTTGGATACAGAACTGGCTCGAAGGTAGCAGACAGAGAGTGGTGGTGGAGGGTTGTTTTTCAGACTAGAGGCCTGTGACCAGTGGTGTGCCACAGGATTGGTGCTGGGTCCATTGCTTTTCGTCATTTATATAAATATTTTGGATTGAACATAGGAGGTATGGTTATTAAGTTTGCAGATGACACTAAAATTGGAGGTGTAGTGGACAGCGAAGAAGGTTACCTCAAAGTACAACGGGATCTTGATCAGATCAGCTAATGTGCCAAGGAGTGGCAGATGGAGTTTAATTTAGATGAATATGAGGTGCTGCATTTTGGAAATGCAAATCAGGGCAGGATTCACACAATTAATGATAAGGTCCTGGGGAGTGTTTCTGAACAAAAAGACCATGGAGTGCAGGTTCATAGCTCCTTGAAATTGGAGTCTCAGGTAAATAGGATAGTAAAGAAGGTATTTGGTATGCTTGCCTTCATTGGACAGTGCTTTGAGTATAGCTGTAGGGAGGTCATGTTTCGGCTGTACAGGGCCCTTTTGGAACACTGTGTGCAATTCTGGTGTCCCTGCCAAAGGAAGGATGTTGTAAAACTTGGAAGGGTTGAGAAAAGATTCACAAGGATGTTGCCAGGGTTGGAGGGTTTGAGCTAAAGGGAGAGGCTGAATAGGCTGGGGCTATTTTCTTTGGAGCATCGAAGGCTGAGGGGTGACCTTTTAGAGGTTTATAAACTCATGAAGGGCATGGATAGGGTAAACAGACAAGGTCTTTTCCCTGGGTGGGGGAGTCAAAAACTAGAGGGCAATGGTTTAAGGTGAGAGGGGAAAGATTTAAAAGGGACCTAAGTGGCAATTTTTTCATGCAGAGGGTGGTGCGTATAAGGAATGAGCTGCCAGAGGAAGTGGGTGGAGGCTGGTACAGTTACAACATTTGAAGGACATCTAGATGGGTATCTGAATAAGAAGGGTTTAGAGGGATATGGGCCAAATGCAGGCAAATGGGATGAGATTAATTCAGGATATCTGGTCAACATGGACATGTTTGAACGAAGCATCCGTTCCCATGCTGTACATCTCTGTGACTCTATCACTAATTGAAAAAGTAACAACTTTCAACAACTACATTTTCCCCAGTATTTGCCTAGATAAATTTTTATGCAGCAGACTATGAGAAGAAACTACAACCACAAGATTTTAGAGGCATGTAAATAGGAAACAATAACTTTTAAGATAATTGTAATTAAGTGATATTTTTACAGCTTAAGTTTTAAAATTTTTGTTACTTGCACATTTTAGGAGAGATTTTCCTGAGTTTCCTTCCCAGATACATAAAATCAAAAACCAATAAAAAATATCTGAGATTTCAGTCTGTTCGTTTAAACATGGGGAAATCTTGAAAGTTTCAATTGTGGCATGTTCAATGGTCTGTTGATTTTTTTTTCGTTATCCATTTACTCAAGTAATCCTAGGCATAGACCCAAAAATCTTAAACAGTAGAGATATTTAATTATTTGATTTGCTGGTTGATTTCTCATTGAAAGCCAAGTAACAAATAACCTGGACATGACAGTTTGTGCACTCGTCAGGGGTTAATGTACCATACTCAAGGTTTGAATAATAAAGCCTGCTAGTTGACAAATGTGGAGTAAACTGTAACCATATCCATCCTAGAGATATACTACAAGTGCCCTGGAGTTAAGGGACATCTTATCTGAAAGCTCATGAAAGAATTCGTATTCTTCTTATTATAGCTCTACTGCTACAAATAGATATGGTCCTTTTGAGTGAAAGGCCACCCTACAATGAAGGACAGGACTAGAGTATTCTGATGGAAATTACATAATTTTTACAGAACAGAAATATTGGTTTGGAAGGTCCATGTTGGTGTTAATGCTCCACGTAAGCATCATTCCATGTAAGTTTATCTGCCCCGATCAGTGTGCCCTTCTATGCCTTTGTGCTTCATGTGATTACCTAAGTTTCCCTTAAATGCATTAATGTTACTTTCCTCAACAATTCTTTGTGGATAGCAAGCTCCAAATTCTAACCCGCTTCCAGGTGAAAAGAATTCTTCTGAATTCCAAAATGGATTCATTAGCAATTATCTGAGACTTACTACCCCTCTTTTTGAACTAACTTTAATTTGTGCCTCAACTTTCTTCTTTCTGGAGAAAAGTGTCCCAGGTCATAAAATCTTTTGTGATAGATGTAACCTCTCAGTTCTGGTATTGTTTCAGTAAATCTCTTTTGCACCTTCCCCATTTCCTCAATATTCTTTTTATAATACACACACCAGAACTATGTACAGAAGTAGCAGGCTGCTGCTTCATCTATGCACAAAACCTAGGAGCAGTTGAGGAAGAAATCTTCCAGACTCAGGAAAATTGACAAGGTAACAACTGCTCAGATCTTAGTTAATTTTATCATCTGGACTTATAAGGTATTTTAATTATTCTTCGGTTTTGTAATTTGCAATATATAGTGCAGAGAACCTGAATTACAATTTCAAGGGCCTGCCATAGCAAACATTATAATGGTACTTTTTTTTCAGGGTTTGTTGAAAATCATGGAGGGAACAATCGTAAATGTCCCAGAAAAAAACTCGAAGAGATATCGTATGGATACCATTCCGGTGGACACTACCAACATTCTTTTTGTTGGTTCAGGAGCTTTTAATGGACTAGAGAGAGTAATCAGCAGGAGGAAAAATGAAAAGGTCCTTTCTTAATTCTGCAATACTAAATGTTCTTTCCAATATTCATAGTAATTTGTTTGACATGTCTTGGTGGTGATTCTACCAGAGTAATTCTCATGGCCTATATAATATCTAAAACAGATTATTCACAGGTTTAAGATCTAGGTTTAAGGTAGGGTGGATTTTAGCACTTAGATCAATGTAAAAGGGTCTGGACTCCAGATGTTGGAGTCCTCACACGAGAGTCTTATTTGAGATCCATCATGTAATCACTGCAAGTGTGTTTGGTGAGAGTGCTTTGAAATTGCTACAAGAAACAAAATATAATTATCTGTTATCTCTAGGTCTACTTTTCTCTGACACAAGTTTGACTTTTCCTCTTCTCTTCCATATAGCATATGAAGTGACTTATTTATTTCTTTGCACTTACATTCAACAGTCGGTGCTCTGTGTTGTTTCTATAGTTAAGACCCTCTTTTATTTTATGTGCCAGGTTGTTAAAGACAGAAGAGAAGTTAGATTCCATGAGTGTTAACACACTGACCCCATCAGACAGAGACATTCCACTGGATGTCAACTCAGAATACAAACACTGGAACTGTTGTCTCTTTTTACCTTGGTTTCTTAAAATTACCTTCTGCAAAACTGATCCCACCATCTGTCTTCCACTTTTTGAACTTATGTCTCACAGCTTTGCATGACACTAGGTCCAAGGCCCCCATAGTTGGTTGCCTGCCTGACCTGACATTTGGAAAGGTACATGAATAGGAAAGGTTTAAAGGGTTGTGGGCAAATGCAGGCAAGTGGGACTAATTTAGTTTGGAAAACTCAGTCAGCGTGGACGAGTTGGATTGAACGGTCTGTTTCCATGCTATTTGACTCTATGACTCCATGATTCTAGGTCCAGAAGCTCCCACATTCATAGCTTCAATACAATGCCTGTTCCACTATTGTCTATTTGCCAATTAGGTAAATGTAATTTATTAATTTAATCAATCACATTAATTGCTATTCTTAAACACAATTTTGCTGTATTTATTAAATATTGATCTCGCTTAGAACTGAAAGTAATACATCCTTAAATAAACAGCAAATTCTCTTAGGTATCTGTGTTAAGGTTTTAGTGTTTTCTTTTCATAGATCTTCCCTAACTCAAGTGTCCTTGGGGAATCATTTTACACAGTTCATTATATTAAGGATTTTATAGCGAATCAGCTTCTCACACCCCTGTTTTTACCACACTTGTTTTTTTTCTAACCTTTTTTTTTCAAACTGAGTGCATGCACCAGCTCCCAGCAGCTAATGTATTCAGAAATATAAAGATACACCTTCCTCCACTCCACTGAACTTCCACACTAACCAAACTCCTAAACTTTCCACTCAATGCCTATATTGCATCTGATGCCCAAAACCTTCTTCAAAAACAGTCATTACCTAAGATCTTCCCCATCACCACTGCCAGTCACTCATCATGCCAACAGCCCACTGGAGGAAGCACCAGATGCCCTGCAGCCATTTAGCCACTAATTGGCTAGAAGTGACATTTCTTCCAATCAGGAATAGGAAGCCCTATCTCAGAGCTGCTAGCCATTGGGTGTGTTAATGAGTGGATATCCATGGAACTATATTTTACAGAAGAGGAAGGAAAAGAAAATGAAGGGGAAATATTATGTTTTTTCAAGATGAAAACATAAAATTAAGATTACAGACATTCTTAATTTGAATAAAATCTACCGTTAAAAATAAATAAAGTTGCTATAATTTTCTACCAAGTACTTGCCATGAGATTTATAACATTTTGAAAAGATTATCTTTAATGTTCTGAGAATTCAGCAAACTTGCTTAATGTTAACAAACTGTTGCTTGGTCATAAATAACTTGAACATTGTTGAAAAGAGAGGCATGTCGCTGAAGTTCTTCATCTTACTCTCATCAGGACAAATGCACACAGCATTAATGGTGGGGCAACAATTCTCAAAGTACATGTGTGCGATGGGCAAATGCACCCCCATGAGACCCAAGATCACCCTGACAAAATCATTCATGGGGGCATCAATCAGAGAAAATTTGCCCTGTAAATTGTATGGATAGAAATGGTGAGCAGTCACTCCTTCACTCACAGGCTGGTACTGCCTTATGCTTGCTACTGATCGGCTCACCAGTAAACTAACCAGCAACAAACACAGGAGAAAAGAAACCTGAGAATGTAGGAGCCATGATCAGGATATGTAAGAGATAGAAAGAAAGAGTTACCAGGGAAACTTTTCCCCCAGACCACGATCAGGAGCCATCATTAACTGAGTCTGGGATCAGGAGCAGCCATTTGCCAAGTTCTGTCAAATGAGTCAAGGGTCAGTGAGCAGCAGGGGTGGAAATGGGAGCTGAGGAGATGGCTGGAAGTGGCTTGTGGGGACAGTGTGTGAGCTCCAACAGGGGAAGGAGACTGAAATGGAGAGGGAACAGTTTCAATCTGTCAATAAAATACACAGCTAACTGGGATCCAAGAAAACTGTGAATTACTGAGGTAACCAGTTCCTTACAAATGTATGTAGAATATCTAGTTCTGGTTCAGGAGCTCCCATACTTGAAGAAAATGTGAATTTTACTGTAATGAATACTGCTAAAATTAAATCTGGGATTGAGATCTGAGATGCAGTTAAAGTAAAGGGAAGTAGCTGCCTGGTTAAAATGATCCAGATTTCAAAATATGTGCTGGAAATGCATTAGCTTTGACCTCACTAATCTGTGGAAATTGATTTAAGATGATAACTTTTTGTATGTTGAAGTATGTGTCAATTATTCTTTAAGAAGTTTGTTGAAAATTTAAATACCATTGTACCTGGGGAATTAGTGCTTTCCTTGCTTTATGTTTATTGGCGAGTTCCTTGTTATTGACAATGTTGATAAATTACTCTAAGTACCCCATATGACAACACAGATACAAAATTGTTGCTATGTGACTACATCACCTAATAAAGTTGTCAAGGTAAAGTCACCATAGTCTGCAATGGGGCTGCTCTCATTAGAGAGAGAGAGACATCTAGTGGTGGTTGAACCTGAGGGTCAGTACACCTTAGGTGAAGGGAGACGTTGAGAAGGAGAGTGCTTCATGGTAACTTCAGCCAGTGCAGGAATTGAACCCAATCTGTTGGCATCACTCTGCATCATAAACAAGCTGTTCAGCCAACTCAACTAACTAATTCTATTACATAATAATTAAGTTAGTGAGAGTGATAAAGTAGCCTCCAAAAACTAAAACGTACCCTCCAAAAATCAACAAGTAGCCCTCCAGAAAATCTCATGAGGCGCCCTTGAAATAAAAAAAAAGCTGTGCAAAGTTAGCAGTAGTGAAAGCACTTGACGTATGTGAGCCTGAAAGGATTAGCAATTGGTTGAGTGCTGTAAGCGCCACCTATTCTCATGATGTCACTTGGAATTGGTCAGAGTAAAGAAGACACTTGTAGGGGATGGACCTGAAACTGGATTGCTTCCAACAATCTCTGCAGTAATGGAAGTGATATTCACTTAATTTGCAAATTGTTTCACTAATACAACAAATTGAGGTGGAATTCTTCAATTTAGTTCAAAAAGGTGGATATCCTAGCTCAAACTAGATCACTTCAGGCTTGAAGGAACCCATACACCACATTGGGTTTCCTGTCACAATGCAGGTGAGCAATGGCAATAGCTGCACCTTCTTCCAACTTGTTTTCTCACTGAGCAGATTTCTGATTGATAGATGAAGAATGGAACCCATTCTAGTGAACACTATTAACAGTTTATATTTATTTACAAAGACATGGTTTTGCAGGACAGTATTAAAACATTCTCTCAGGCCCCAGTACCATGTGATCTGACATCATGTGACACCACCAATAATGTGTTCCAACTAGTAGAATAACCATTAACACCTTATGTTGCAGAATATAATCAAGTGAGTTCATAATCCAACTCTTTTTACACTTGCTGGAAAGGTATGCTCAGACGTAAGGACTCGTTCTGTGCAAACAAAAAGAATATGTTCAAACCTTGCACTTTTTTTAGAAATTATCTTGAAGCATGCGAACCTATAGTCTCCTTGTTCTCTGCATGATAATGCCTCTGCTAATCAGAGTATTACTTAAGTGGAGCAAATTTGCAACACAAAGGGACTTGGGAGTATTTGTCCATGAAATGCAGAAAGCTAGCACACACAAGTGCAGCAGGCAATCAGGAAGGCTAACGGAATGTTGGCCCTTATTTCAAGGGGGTTGGAGTATAACAGTAGGGAAGTCATACTGCGACTGTACAAGGTGCTGATCAGACCACACCTGGAGTGCTGTGAGTAGTTTTAGTCCCCTTGTTTAATGAAGGATATAATTTCATGGGAGGCAGTTCAGAAAAGGTTCACTAGGATGATCCCTTGTGTGGACAGATTTTCTTATGAGCCAAGGTTAAACAGGTTGGGATTCCACTCATTGGAATTTAGAAGAATGACGGATGACCTCGTTGAAACATATAAGATTATTAAGGGGCTTGACAGGATAAATGCTGAGAGGATATTTCCCCTCATGCAAGAGTCTAGGACCAGAGGGCATAGTCTCAGAATTAAGAGGTGCCAATTTAAGACTGAGATGATGATGAATCTCTTCTCTCAGAGGGTGTGAGTATTTGGAATCCTTGCCATAGAAAGCTGTGAGCACAGGATCCTTGTGTATATTTAAATCTGAGATAGATTCTTGATCAGTAGGAGAATTGAGGGGCTGAATGGCCTAATCCTGTTCCTATTTCAAAGAACAGTAATCAAAGTCTACAACCAAATCAATCACCAGCCCTTAGCTCTTGAAATATGTTATGGCAATTGTTTAAAACATATATTTGTCCTAATCATAGAATCCCTGTAGTGTGGAAACAGGCCCTTCAGCCCAACAAATCAACACCAACTCTGAGAGTATCCCACCCAGGCCCCCTATAACCCACCTAACCTACACATCCCTGAACACTACAGGAAATTTTTCACGGCCAATCCACCTAGCCTGCATATTTTTGGACTGTGGGAAGAAACCGGAGCACCCAAAGGAAATCCACACTGATGCAGGGAGAACGTGCAAACTCTACACAGACAGTCACCCAAGGGTAGAATCAAACCTGGGTCCCTGGCGCTGTGAGGTAGCAGTGCTAACCACTGAGCCACCGTGCCGACCCAAACATGTGCTAAAAGAAAGCTTTTAACAATGTCTCTCTTTTTGACAGTATTATCATTAATATTTTCTTAATTTAAACTGCAACCTATTTGAATTTCATATGTTCAGTAAAGCTCTTAAAAGCAAATGTAAATTAAAATATTCTGTTTTCTCACTCAGTACCTAGGATTTGGTGCAATGTCTAGCCTGGGCACTGGCCGTCGAGCTGTGGCCTCAGCTGGCCTGGCTAATTCCTCAGGAGTGAATATACAAGAAGAGTCCCAAGAGAGAGACAAATTGCTTTGTAGTGTGGAGGCTAGAGACCTGGTAGAATATGGAATGATTCCAGAATTTGTAGGACGATTTCCAGTGGTTCTTGTGCTTCATAGTTTAAACGAGGACATGTTGGTTCGTATTCTGACAGAACCACAAAATGCAATAATAACGCAGTACAAGATGCTGTTTGACATGGATAAGGTATGAAGAAACTTGCTTGACATGATAAGATGTGCAGAAAACAGAAGTAGAAGTCCAGGCCTATAGAGCTGCAGATGATTAAATAATTGAATGGTTTAGTTCTGACTGTATAGCTCACAGTAAAACAAAAATGGAATTAATCACAATTACATAAAACACTGTTTTGCAAAGCAGAGGTCTGCAGCTGATAAAAAGAAGTGTTGACATTGTTTGAAAGCAGAACTATATGCTGCCAGAATTTGTGACTCAGAATCAGAAAATGATTGCAGCAGAGTGTACCATTTAATCTATTATGTCTGTGCTGGCTTTCTAAGGAACAATTCACCTAGTACCACTTCCTTTTTTCCTCATAGTCCTGTGATTTTTTTCCTTTTCAGATAATAATCCAATTTCCTCCATCCATTTTGGTAGGAATTACAGCAAAATGGACTATGTTTTAAATGGTAAAAAATTGCAGCACGTTGCTGTGCAGAGGGACTTGGGTGTCCGTGTGCATGAATCGCTAAAAGTAGGATTGCAGGTGCAGCAGGTAATTAAAAAGGCAAATGGAATTTTGTCTGTCATTGCTAGAGGGATGGAGTTTAAAAACAGGGAGGCAATGCTGCAGCTGTATAGGGTCCTGGTGAGGCCACACCTGCAGTACTGTGTGCAGTTTTGGTCTCCTTACTTGAGAAGAGATATGCTAGCACTGGAGGGGTGCAGAGGAGATTCACTCGTTTGATTCCAGAGTTGAGAGGGTTGGATTATGAGGAAAGACTGAGTTGACTGGGATTATACTCATTGGAATTCAGAAGAATGAGGGGAGATCTAATAGAAACATATAAGATTATGAAGGGAATAGATAAGGTGGAGGCAGTGAGGTTGTTTCCGCTAGCAGGTGAAACTAGGACTAGAGGGCATCGCTTCAAAATAAAGGGAAGCAGATGTAGGATTGAGGTCAGGAGGAACTTCTTCACCCAAAAGGTTGTGAATCTGTGGAATTCCCTGCCCAGTGAAGCGGTTGAAGCTACCTCGCTGAATGTTTTTAAGGCAAGGCTAGATAAATTTTCGAACAGTAAAGGAATTAAGGGTTATGGTGAGTGGGCGGGTAAATGGAGCTGAGTCTCAAAAAGATCAGCCATGATCTTACTAAATGGCGGGGCAGGCTCAAGGGACCAGATGGCCTACTTCTGCTCCTAGTTCTTATGTTCTTATGTTCCTTATGAAAGCCTCATTTGACCCTGCCTCCATCACACTTCCAGGCATTTTATTCCAGATTCCAACCACTGACTGCATGGAAATGTTTTTCCTCATGTCGCCATTACGAGAGGGAGAGTTTGTTGAGAGGAAAACAAATTGTGACTAAACACCTGCAATCATTTGAAACAATTTAACTACATCGATATTAAACTGTAAAAGCAGAAACCAAGTTGTTAACCTCTAGACAGTAGAATGCACCTATTGATGTGAGCAAGCATAGATCTTTAGAGATGCCTTAGGATATTTAGTTCCTTCAAATAAACAAAATTAAAGAAATAAAGTTGGGATTTCTCCCAGTAACATGACCAACATTTATCCTCAGAGGTAGCAAGAACTGCAGATGCTGGAATCTCTCAGACTCTAATATTTGTCCTCAACTAGGACCGCTAACACAGATTATCTGGTTGGTCTCCCATGCTAATAGTTGAACCTTGTCTGCCTTACAAAATGACAACACCAAATGTACTCCTTTTGCTGATATCTGAATATGTGACATACACTATATAAAAGTAATTATGTCCTTTCTCTCACTACAAAATGTTTGAAGTCACTCAACAGACCATTCTCTGCTGACTAACACCAGTGATTGGAATATATCAGTGAAATTGCAAGAGTATGGTTCTTCGTGTTTTTAGAATCAGCATATTTGGGAAGTCCACAATTTGATTTTATATTGTGATATTGTGATCTGAAATGAATCATTTCATTACATGTCATTACATGAAATACATATTCAAAAACATTGCTGATGGCAGACAATGGGTCACGCTTAATGAGAACATAATTACTGTGCAAATTAACTGAATAACTATATAAAGAAACATAGACCATGTCAAATTTATATTATCTCTTATTATAGTTGCTGAGCAGATTCAGTGTGTAGAGCCTGCAGTTATTTATTTAGTTGGTAGCCCTCTAATCTTACCAAGAGTTGGATTTACTGTATTGCATTTCTTTATTGCAGCAGAAAATCTTACTTGAGATTTTGAAAAAAGTCACAAATTCTGGCATATGTCTCACAATCTAGGGTTTGCTTTATGAACATCAGTTTTTATTGGCAATATTTCTGTTATGAGGGCATCTATTTAATGGATGGGTATTTCTAAATTATGTCACTGATTGTAGAATGACTTTACTACCATAATTTGCAAAACACTGAAATTCTGACACAAAGGATCCTTAGTTTTAATGGAAATTGCTAGCCACCCTGGCAGGGCTTCTGATCTCACATAAGGAGTAAGCTGCACTCTCCTTCGCAAGTTTCTCAAGTAGCAGTGACATTTAGTCTATCTTCTTGACATGGATACCAGATGAGAAAGTGTTTACTCTTTTGTTCTGAAGTATATTCAAGCAATTAAAAAGTATCTTCCAAAAATGAGGTACAATATGTTGTTTAACATTAACATAGATGATTTTAAAAAGTTGAACCTAAATAACACGACAGCAGTCATATAAGAATTTTCTAAGAAGTCTTCTTGGACCATTTATTTCAGTGTCAGTTTTCTATTACGGAAGCAGCTTTGCGTGCTATTGCGCGTAAAGCAATTGAAAGGAATACAGGGGCCAGAGGATTGAGATCAATCATGGTAAGTTTATTTTTACTGAGCTGCCTGTATTTAATTAAGCTTTCAGTCAGATTTTGGATGTAAAATTTTAAACATTTTAGTACCTAACTCAAAACCAGTCATGGTAGATCCATGAATAATCAGCCATAAAAAAAATGCAAAATGTTTTTCTTGACCTCTGTTGTAAGATATCACATCAGACTATAACAAAGACCCCGCTCAGAAGGATAGATGAACTATCGCAATTTCATACTTTGTTTTGTTACACACATAGGTGATACATCAATACAAGTGGTTGCTGTTGTTGTTGTTGTTGTTGTTGTTGAAGTGCTGTCGGCTAAAATGGTACTTTAATCAGAATACCTGGTATGCACGTTCTGATAGAGACATAGAAAACTTATGACATGGAAGGATGACATTCAACTTATTCATTTTGGTCTGAGTAACATTTGCTATGGAGAGATATGTGGCATAATCAGATGACAAGTGTGGTGATGTTGGATATTTTATGCTTTTCACAAGTGATGTGGCAGGATTCTTGATGGGCAGTGGCGAGTTGCCAATCGATGGGTATTAATGTATGTTAAACACCTTGTTAACAGCCCAACTTGCCTCATTAATATTCATCTTCCCTTATATTTAGATTTTAAGTGTATCAAAGGGTATGGGGAGAAAATGGGAATATGGCATTGAGAGTGAGAATCAGTTCTGATCATAATGAATAGTGGAACAGGTGCGAAAGGCCATTGGTCTACTCCTTCTCCTAGTCTCTATGTTACCAAACTTGCTAAACAAGCTCAACATTAGGAAAACTTAACAAGGAAACCAAAGCAAAGCCCTGATGGATTCAAGTCGCTATTTGCTCTGAACAACTTCCATGTTAGAAACATAGAACATAGAACATAGAACATTACAGTGCAGTACAGGCCCTTCGGCCCTCAATGTTGCGCCGACCTGTGAAACCAATCTGAAGCCCTTCTAACCAAAACTATTCCATTATCATCCATATGATAGGGCACCACATCTCAGGGTATGCCCCATGGGCACTGGCGACATGCATCCTGTGTAAACACACATTGGCATCTGACATGTGCCAGCCTCGAAGATGCCTTTATGAGCCTCATGGATCATTTCTGATTACTTTCAGGATATCTCTGCACTTCAATGCTTCACACTGGGCTACACCAACAACTCTCATTGTAATGCAGCAGAAAGGACACATAATCAAGGACATTTATCCGACTCATGAACTGGACCAAACTGCATCTCCAGGCTCTTTGATTGCTATCGTAGCACTCATTCATTCTGAACATACCTGAAGTTGACAGTATCCAAGCCTTGCATTGCCTTGCCCAGCTGATTTGTGCTTTGCCTTCTCAACCAAAGCTAGAGACTCATTTTATTGCTGTCTTACCTTGCCATTTGTTGCATAAATAAAACCAAGAAGTTTGTCATCAACCTTCAGTTAAGTCAAAGGGGATAGCCTTTGCTCAGGGAGATCTGGCACAATACATCAAGGGTGGCCTCTCGTACCAGTCCAAGCCCCGCTTAGAGCAGTCTGAGACTTGATCCTCTCCTCAAAAGGAGGTTTTCATATTCATTGACAGGATGTGAATGTCTTTGTCTTTAGCTAGGCCGCCATTTATCGCCCACCCCTAATTGCTCAGAGGGCAACTAAGAATCAACATTGCTGCGGGTCTGGAGTCACATGCAAATTAGACCAGGTAAGGATTGCAGTTTCCTTCCCTGAAGGGGATCAGTGAACCAGCTGGGGGCTTCCCCCTAACAATTGGCAACAGTTTCATAGTCATCATTAAATTCCAGATTTTTTCTTTGTATTGAATCAATTTCCACCATCTGTCATGGCAGGATTCGAATTGGATTGCCTGATTATTAGCTCGGTCTCTAGATGAATAATCTAGTGATAATACTGCTAGGCCATCGCCTCCCCTTGTGAGGAGCCAAATGATAGGCAGGACAGCAACCGTCTTTATTCTTTCTCCCCTGTTGTGGACTATTTCCTCCTTGAATGACAGAAAGGCAGGTATTAATCAAAAATATAAAAACAGACACTAAATTTTTATTCAGATGTTTAAAAACAAAAGAATTAAGTGTGTAAGTGTTGGCCCTGTAGAACATGAGTCTGGAGAATTAGTAATGGAGGATAAAATGATGACAGACATGTTGATTTGCATTGATCTTCACTAGAGAAAATACAAGTAACATCCTGGAAATAGCTGTAAATCAGAAATTGAAAGAGACAGAGGAACTCAAGAAAATTACAATCACCAGGGTAATATTACTGAGTAAATTGTTGGAACTGCAAGTTGACAAGTCCCCAGGTCCTGATGAATTTCATTCTAGGCTCTTAAGAGAAGTAACAAGTGAAACAGTCGATGAATTAGTTTTAATTTTCTAAAACTCATTGGATTTTGGGACAGGTCTTTTAGATTAGAAAACTGCTCATGTAACTCCTTTATTCAAAAAAGCAGGGAGACACAAAGCAGGAAACTGCAGGCCTGATAGCTTAACATCTATCATTGGGAAAATATTATTAAGCTATAATCAAATATATTGTAAGAGGGCACTTAGATAAGTTCAAGATAATCAGGCAGAGCCAAAATGGTTTTGTCAAGGGGAAATTATATCTATTTTATTACAGTTCTTTATAGAAGTAACTTATGCTATGGATAAAGGGGAACCATTTGATATATTGTACTTAGATTTCCTGAAGACATAAGATGTCCCATCAAATCAAAGTTCATGATGCGGGGTGCATCATACTGGCATAGATAGAAGGTTGGCTGGCTAACAGGAAGTAGAGAGTAGGAATAAATGGATCTTTTTCAGGCTGGCAGGATATCCTGAGTGGTGTGCCACAAGGGTTGGTGCTGGCGCCTCAACTTTTTATAATTTATGTAAATAATTTGAATGAAGAAACCAAGGATAAGGTAAATAAATTTGCTGAAGACACAAACTTAGATAGGTAGGAAATTAAGTTATGAAAAGAACATAAGACTACAAAGAGATATAGATCTGTTAAGGGAATGGACAAAGGTCTGGTAAATGGAGTACAATGTGGGAAAGTGGATATTAGTCCATTTTGGCAGAAAGATTAAAAAATAAGCATATTATCAAAATAGCAAGAGATTACAGAGCGCTGAGATTCAGAGAGACCTGGGTGTCCTAGTGCATGAATCATAGATGGTCAGTATGTGTGTACAGCAAGTAATCAGGAAAGCTAATAGAATGTTCTGTTTTATTGCAAGGGGAATTGAATGCAAGGACAGGGAGGTTATGCTTTAGTTATATAGGACAATGGTGAGACTACATCTGGAGTACTGTGTACAATACTGGTCACCTTATTTACAAAATTTGTTCATGCATTGGAAGATGTTCAGACAAAGTTTGCTAAACTAATACCTGGATTGAGCAGCTTGCCTTCTGAGGAAAGGCAAGACAGAAGAGGCCTGTAGTTGCTGGAGTTTAGAATAGTCAGAGGTGACTTAATTAAAACATATAAGATCATGGAGGGACTTGACAGGTGGATGTGGAAAGGATATTTGCTTTTATGAGAGAATCTAGAACTAGAGGTCATAGTTTAAAAACAAGGGGTTGTCCATTTAAGACAGCAATGAGGATTTTTTTTTTCTCCCTGAGGGCTGTGTGTCTTTGGAATTCTCTTCCTCAAAGGCAGTGTTTGCAGAATCTTTGAAAATGTTTCAGGCAGAGGTAGATACCTTGTTGATTACGAAGGGATGACAGATTTTTGAGGGTATTCAAGAATGTAGAGTTGAGGTTAAAATCAGAGACAAAAATAGAAATTGCTGGAAAAATTCAGCAGGTCCAGCAGCATCAATGGAGAGAAATCAGAGTTAATGTTTTGGGTCGAGTGACCCTTCCCCAGACTCTTCCCTTGAACTGAAACGTTAACTCTGAATTCTCTCCATTGATGCTGCCAGACTTACTGAGCTTTTCCAGCAATGTGTATTTTTGTCTAAATTGCAGCATCTACAGTTCTTTCAGTTTTTATGAGGTTAAAATCAGATCAGCCAAGACATTTTTCAATGGAAGAGGAGGCCGAGCTGTTTGTTGTTTGTATATTCATATGTTTGTATTATGTGAGATGAAAGTGGATGTCACCCCTATTCCTGTTGATGCAGGTGGAGAGGTGTCCTGAGTGAGTGAGTAGGCAGCACAGAGAGCATGCAGTGTTCATGGTGTAGGTGTAAGTGTAGGATGGAGTGGGTGTCAGCAAGTAGGGAAGATGTTGCAGACAGTAGTGAGAGTGATTAACTGTAGTGGTGTATGAGGTATTGGAGACAAGATTCCAGCACTTACACTGGCAGAGTGAAGAAGGACTTCTTCCTAGTGTGCTGGGCATTCCTTCAGATGGTCGAGGCTGCTTTAACCCAGGTGCAACCTCGGACCAGGCTGGCATGGTCTAGTGTCTTGGCTTCTACTGCTGATACAGGGGCAGGAGGAGTCCTGCATCAGCATCAGCCTGTCCAGCAGGATTCTAGGACCCTGCACGCAGTGTGGGGTGCCGATTTCCCCCTGTCTGCTGTAACCCAAGCAAATAGCAACAGCTATACAGGACGGTTCTGGACTGACAGTGCTTGTCCAGATGACAACAGGTTTTTAAACATAATATATTCGCAAGCAATGCCAATGGACATGCAATCCAGGGTCCTTTACATTTCTCAGTATTGTAACATTAACTTTTTATTCCCTTTCTCTACCTTTCCCAAATGCATTGCCTCACATTTCTCAGGATTGAATTCCATTTCACATTTTCTGCTTATCTGACCATTTGAATGATGTCTTCCTGCAGTTGATGCTATTAATGACACAATGAATTTTTGTTGCCATCTACAAACTTCTTAATCATGTCCGCTACGTCTAAATCTTAATCAAAGATATACACATTGAAAAGCAAGGGTCTGAGTAGTGAGGCCTGCAATGCCTAACTGTAAACAGCCTCCCAGTTTTAAAACAGCTGTCAACAATTCATCATTCATTGGTCATCCCTCGCAGATGAGGATAATTGTCTTCTACTCTCAGGGTGAGTGTCCAGGTGGCTGTGCAACTGATGTGGCTACCGCAGGATCTGTTACATTTGGGACCGATGGTGGTGACAGGAAGGGATGTGTGGGGACTTGGTGTGGCAGCGCGCTCCTTTCGCTGTTTTCGCCTGGCCTCTGCTTTGTCCAGATGTCAAATCTCGAGGTGCTCAATGCCTTCCTGGATGCTCCTCCTCCATTTTGGATGGTCTTGGGCCAGTGATTCCCAGATGTCTGTGGGAATTCTGCACTTTGCAAGTGAGTCCTTGAGGTTATCACTGAAACACTTCCTCTGTCCAACTGGAGCTCCCCTGCTGTTTCAAAGCTGGGAGTAGAACCATTCATCATTACTTGCTGCCACTGAGTAATCTTTGGATCCATCTTACGACTTTCCATTGGATTCCATTTTACTTTTACTTTTCTGACAAGTCTGCCATATGAGTCCCTGTCAAAAGCCTTGTTAAAGTTCACTTAGACTGCATGAAACATTACTTTATTCAACAACATTCTCTATTACCTACTCAACATATTCAATGAAGTTAATCAGACGTGACCTTTGCTTTACAAATCCATGGAAATCCAAGATTAATCAATACCTTTCCAAATATTTATTTATATTACAGGTCACAATTTTGCTTATAGCTAATTTTAAGTTTATGTTGATCTTCTAAAATCAGAAAAAAATGATCAGGATATTTCTGGTCATCTTCAGAAATACCAAAGAGTTTATTCTCTTAACCGTTCTAGCCCTTCAGTGAGAACTTCTTTGACGGTCTGTCATTCATTTACTGATCCAGGAAATAAAGATTTAGCCTTTCTTTAACTGCCAATAGATTGCCTGTCCATGGTTAGATGTTTACTTCTGCTATGTTTACTATATGATGTTTAAGCTTCAGTATAAAAACATGCAGTGTAATGTAATTCTTTTTTTGTTTTAAGATCATTTTGACTTCTCTATTTTTCCATTATTATCTGTTATTGGTATTTTAAAATTTACAGACTTCTCCCAGTAGGGGACATTCACACCAAAACAAGAAGCAGTGATGATGTCCCATGTATGTTTTTATTATTTTCATATGATTTGGAAAAGAAAATGGTTGAATTGACCAAAGTTTGGATCTAAGTAATACCTCTTTGCAGTGTCAGGCATTTTTTTCTGTGTTTGTTTTGTGTAGTTTGTTCTCAAATCACTTTCTTACATTAGAGCCATCTTTCACCATTTTAAGCTGCCTTTCTTAAAAAGAGTGACAGAGAAGTATGGTACCTCCTTGTGCTTCGCCACAAGTTTCCTGCCTTTAATTTTGTTTTCAGCACTTTAGTCTTGTTTGTAGTTATAACTGCAGCCCAGAACTTAGAGAGAATGAAGGATATCTGCTAGGAAAACAAAATTCTGCCGTATCGTTATCACCTTTATGAACCATTTGGGATTTTTCTTCATTTTACTTGTACATTTTTTATATCTTCTTTTATATCTTTTATATATTCTGCCTAATTTTATTTTTAAAGCCAGACAGGTCTTAATTGACACCACTTCCAATAGATCTGAATTAGCTCAAGTGATCATTCATTGATTGCGAATTTGCCACTGGTCAAAAAGCAAGCAGACTCTTTTTATTTCCAGAAGCATTTTTCTTTATTTATTCTTCTAGTTCTTACCTGTTCAATTAAAAAATAAGCTGTCAACTGAAGGTTTTCTAAGGTGTGTTGCTCCCACATTGAACAATGACATGTTGTCGAGCTATGCTGGGCTTTAGGGAAGAAGTAGCATTTCTTCAGCCAATGTTCGGGCATGGTATGGCATTAAGGACAGGTAACCCGTGTAGCTTGATTTTTGTAGCTGCAGTTATAGTGATAGTCAATCAGAGAGGTAACACATTTACAAATGTGAGTTTGCATTTACATTGAAGTGTCACTGTGTCACCCATGTGCCTTCAGAAGCTGTTCTTTTTCATTTCCCACCTACAACATGCACTGTGAATGGCTGTTCATGGCTGGCAGTGACCTGGTACACAATTGAACTTTAAACATGGCACCCACAGCAGATATCCCAGGATGTCCTGGTAGTGGCGAGCACTCCTGCTATTATTGAGTACGTGGTCATGAAAGTGCAGCATCATAGAGGCAAGGTCCATATATAATGAAGTGAGCAGCAGTGAATTTCATGAGATAACTCCACAGAACTCTCAGAGAAAAACCCGAAATTGAAACTTAACCAATTTTTGGTAAACATCAGCCCAACAGCTGTGGAGCATTTGTGGAGAGAGAAACTGTTAACATTTCATCATTTCATTTCATCAATATTTCATCAGATGAAAGGACACAGACTTGAAATACTAATTTGGTTTCTTTCTCCTGAGAATGTCAGGCAATTTAATTCTTTAAACAGTTACAAGTGTCGCTGGCAAACTGTTAGACAAAGCAGATAGGAGTCAATACGTTGCTGGTCTGGTAGACGAGATGTCAGCTAGACCAGGTAAAAGCCGATTTCTGTCCTTGAAAGACATTAGTGAACCAGATTGTTGCAAAAAAGATCTATCAATGATAGATTCATAAACACCATCGCAGAAACTTACTTGCAATTCCAGATTTTATGAATGAATTTAAATTCTACCAGCTATCATAAGTTGGAATTGAACCATTGCCCCATTAGCCTGGGCTCATGGAGTACATGGCCAGTGACATTACCAATTCACCACCATTTCCGCAGGTGCTGAGTATTTCTTCCTTTTTCTGTTATTATTTCACATTTCGAGCACCTGCAGTGATTTGCTTTTGCACTGATAAGTAATACTACTTTCATGTTAAAACTTAAGATTCAATCCCAGAAACGCTCTTACATTGCAAACACACCTCATAAATCCCAATATGATATAACATTTTGACTGACTCCATTATTCTTCATTTCAAATGTGTTATTTGAGTTTTATATTCTGTCACATTTCTTCTATTTCATTCATTCTTTCTGACCACATACGAGCAGCCAACTGAGGTAATAATCGGCCTGCTGCCTAGTCTTCACGAATGCTATTTTGAAATGGTGCAAAATATACTCCAAGAGTGTGCACCAGGATGAGCTTTCCGATTTTATTTCCTCTCTGTGAAGGAGGAATTGGGTTCCTTTAGTAACATCAGTACTGCTTGGCTCTAAAATCAATTTGTTACTCTCTGATTTTGTGTATTGAGCCTATTATCTCAGTAATACACAACCAGAGCACCATTTTTTAATGAGAGAGGGGTTTTCCTTCTATACCTCTGATGTCACACTTCGTTATCATATTAGTGGTCTTCACAGTTTTTTGAAACAACATAACTGCATTTAAGTCTGTGTGATATTATATTTGCCCCTTGAACTCTTTAATTCTCCCCTCCTCCAAAAATTGCCTTCCTGCCCCATCACCAGCTGAGAGGGCAGGAAGACTGTCTTTTGAATATCACAGTGTTCACCACTGAATTGGCAAGACTGGGTACCTTCAAAAATGGATTTTTGTTCCTTTTCTAGTTGTCCATAACTTTCACCAATGTGGATACAATGAACCCACACATTGCATTTCCACCTGGCCGGCTTCACAGTTGGGATAGGCAATTCCTAAACCCCTCCAATTTTTGTGTAGTTGGGCCAGCTTTTCAAGAGCTTGTGTTTCCAGCCATCAGCCGTATTGGAGAGGAAACCTTTTTGCTGACTTGAGCATGCACCCATCCCTAGAATAAATGTCAAGACGGAAATGCCAAACCTGGAAATTTCTTGACTTATACTTCTTGCCACTAATGTAAAAGTGAAACCCTACATTCCTTTTATGTCCTGAGTGAGATTAGAAACAATGTGTAAAAAAGATGGGAATAAACAATATTGTATTCCTTGGTTCACTGCATTGAAGTATTAACCATATATTGTGCTTCAATTTGGCTTTCTGTGGTTACTGCACTTCCATTGTTTCTTTTGTTCATGGGATGTGGGCATCACTGACTAGGCAAGTATTTATTGTCCATCCCTAATTACCCTGGAGGAGGTGGAAGTAAACTGCCTTCTTGATCTTCTGTAGCCTTGCATTAGATACTCCCACAGTGCTATTAAGAAGTGAGTTCAAGGATTTGGACCCAAAAAGGAACAGCAATGTGGTTGCGTGTCAGGATGGTGTGTGGTTTGGAGGTCTTGCAACTGGTGGCGTTCCTATGTATCTTCGCGTTGGGAGATGTCATAAGTTTTGAAGATGCTATTGGAGGAATGCCATGCATCTCATTTGATGGGACCCACAGTTGCCAGTCTGTGTCGGTGGTGAAGGAAATGATGTTGAAGGTGGTGGGCAGGGTGCCAGTCAAGCAGGCCGCATTGTCCTGAATGGTGTCACGTGTCAAGTATTGTTGCAAGTGCACCCATCCATGCAATTGGAAAATATTGTATCACACTGCTGACTTAGACTTTATAGAAGGTGGACATGCACTGAGGAGTCAGGAGGTAAGTTACTGAAAGCAGAATTCCTTGCATCCAACCTGCTCTTGCAGCATGGTATTGAATGCTCAGTTTGTGGTACTTCTCAGAATGTTGTCAGTGGGGTTTCCAGTGAAGTTAATACAATAGAAAGCCAATTTGTGATGGTTACATTCTCTTGGTACTTTTGAGACACACTTATTGCTACTTATCAGCTCAAGCCTTGATGTTGTCCAGGTCTTGCTGCATATGAAAGAAAGCTGTTTCAATGTCTGGGAGTTAATGCTGATGATTGTGCAGTCATTAGAAAAACAATCCAACTTTGGTCCTCATAACAGAGCGAAAGTCATTGCTAGAATAGTTCGCACTGATGCTTATCTGCTCCAAGGGGCAAGTAAAACGACTTAACTGCAAAACCTTCAAACTTAATAAAGTCTAGCTAAAGTTACATTTTTGAAGGATAATTTTGTATCCTTTTATTTCAGGAACAATTACTGATGGAACCTATGTACGAGATTCCTAACTCAGATATTGTAAGCTTTCATGTGGATAAGGATGTTGTTGAGGGTAAGAAGGGTCCCCAGTATGTTAGGTAAGTTTCTGTACTTGTATCATCTAGATTGTTGCGATTAGACAAGCAGGCAAAAAAATCATAAAGTTATGTTAATATTGCACCCACATTGTAACTATTACAAATTCACTATCAAAATAGTCAGAATACTAACATCTCAGTCAATTCTGGTCTGTATTCCTTGCATATACTATGATTTATTTTGTCTTATGTATAAAGTTAAAGATTACTGTGGTGTCAGCATAGATCATTGATAGCTTGGTAACAGGTATTTTCTTTAACATTACACAAAGAGAAAAATATATGCCAACTTGACTATTATACTGCTGAACTTCAATTCTAATTGGCAGCGCATTCCTTATAATTTTTTTCAATATATCTGTTCTCAATGATCCTATTTCAAAAAAGAAGTGTAAGGAGCCCTAACTAATAATACTTAACTTTATACTAATGGCACTTGTGTTTTAAGGTGCATTTTCTTAGCTTCTCCTTTCTATTGCAATGTGAACTGAATTACAATAATTGATTCTTACAGAACACCAGCAAACCTTGAAGACAACCACAAGTTTAGTCGCCATGATCATGGCTGGATTAAAAGAATTGATACCAACAAATGATCGGCCACATATTGAATATTGCTTGGGTACAATATGAAATACTGTTTTGGAGGATAAGCTGAAGCAAGAAAAGCTCATTTGTGATCAATAAATGCGAGATGTTAGCACATATTAGCTGCTTTTAGTTTATTTAACCTGGGACGGGCATGAACAGTGTTGTGTGTAAATTACTACAAGCTACCTTTAATTCAACTACATAAGAAAACCCACAATCAAATACTGAAAGAATCACTTAAACTTTATTGCATGTAGCAACCAAAATAAGACCCCTCAAGAAAGCAAGTTAAGCCTCACAACCCAACTTAACTATTAACCAATTAATGGTGGAATTTAGCTAAGATTCCAACCAGCAGCATCTGTCTCTGGATGTCCAGGGTTTGATCGTTGTGCAGTGTTGCTTTATGGAGTTCTGCTGCTGAAGAACCTTTATGTTGAATTCTTATAGGATTTTATGTCTTGTTAAGTTTGTGGTGTAATGTTATTTATGACACTTCTGAAGTTACCGAGTCTGTAGCTTACTTTCTTATCAGGAGTAGCTTCCTTTTCCTCGTTACATTTGGTGTTAGCTGTCTGTTCAATTCATGTGCAGGCAATTTTAATTGCTCATTTGTCACAAAGCAAAAAGTTATCAAGCAGCTGTTAAAATAGATTGTTTATGAAGATTTGACCCCTAATTTTCCCTGGAATGGCTAATTGCTTTCAATTTCTTTAGAACAGTTTGTCCTTGTCCTTTGATCTCAGGAAAACAATTTATTCCAGAAAAGGTTATTGCTGATTCTTTCAATCCATGAACAGTATTGTACTGTAAATTTCAGAACTTAAGGGGGGTGTTGAATAAAAATGATAAAACTTCCTAGAAAATAATATTTAAGCATTTTCCTTTATATCTGCCAAAGGCAATGAAACAAAACTTTGTTGACTTACTTTCATTAATAAATAAGCTAGTAAAATATTATTTAAGATAGATTAGTTCCAATATTCAAGAATGCACACTTATTTTTCATGACACCACATATGAATCATAAGTGAAATTATTTTGGCTTATTATTGTATTTTTGGCACTATGTTTGTACAGAAGCACAGTTCTGTATTATGAGCAATCTCAAACAATATGGTGCTGTCACCCTAGCAAATAGTTTTTAAAAAATTTATTTACAAACATCAATTATGTCTTAAATATTGTCAATATATAAATAATTGTACTAAATGTGCAATGTCATTATGGTAAAAATAAAATAAACATCTAGTTCTTTCTTGTCTCAGATTGTTTTCAAAATTAGGTCCAAAGTTCCATTGCTGCAACTGTTAAGGGGCAGAACTTGTGGTTTTCCATGACCATCAGTGTGGCCTTGAAAAAGTGCATGTGAAAATTTATTATTTTCTAATAATAATTACAAGACCTCTGCCTCACCACACACTTCGTCTTTAATGGTCAAGTATACAAACAGATCAACAGTACACCAATGGGGTCACCCATCTCAGGACTCATTGCAGAAGCAGTCATGCAAAGCCTAGAACATATCACCGTCCCCCACACTCAACCTAAACTGTGGATCCATATGTAGATGACATATTTGTCATTATTAATCGCAACAAATTAGAAGAGACCCACCACCACATCAACAGTGTATTCGCAGGGTTTAAATTCACAAAGGAAGAAGAAAACACCATCAACTTCCGTTTCTGGTTGTTAAAGTTGAGCGTATGACCCACAGGAAGTTCCAAACCTCAGTACACAGAAGAGCAACCCACACTGATCAAATCCTCAACTTCCACAGCAATGACCCAAATGTCCACAAACAAAGCTGCATTAGGACACTATTTAAACAGGCCATAACTCACAGCAACACTCCAGAACTACGCAGGAAAGAGGAAGGGCACCTATACAAAATCCTCTCTATAAACAGATATCCCCGCAACTTCATCCACAGATGCTTACTAAACAGACAACAGCAGGAGGACACAGCACACCCTAACACACTGGCCACACTGCCCCACATCAAGAACATATCGGAACTGACAACAAGACTCCTAAGAACACTACGAATCATGGTGGCCCACAAGCTCAAAGCCACTCTACGACAAACACTTACAAGGATTAAAGACCCCATTCCCACAACATGCAGAACCAACGTGGTTTACAAAATACCATGCAACGACTGCCACAAACATTACATCGGACAGACAAGAAGGAAACTAGCCATCAGAATATACGAACATCAACTAGCAGCAAAACGGCACGACAAACTCTCCTTAATATCAGTACACTCAGACAATGAAGGCCATCAGTTTAACCGGGACAAGGTAACCATAATAGCCCAAGCCAAACATAGACATGCATGGGAATTCCTAGAGGCATGGTTCTCCACCGATAATGCAATCAACAAACATATAGATTTGGACCCCATATACAAACCTATACAGATCAAAATCGGAAATGACAGTACTCACCATAATGGACCGGACAGTATAAATTCCAAGTGGAGTGGAACAACATTGCTTCATTGGATGAAGTCAACTAGCATCGTGATGAAATGTCTGAACAAGAACAAGCCAGCTTGACGAGTAAGTCAACAACCTCACCCACAATCCGAGCTACAGATCTTTGCCAAAACTTTAAAATTTATTATGTTTTAAGAAGTTGATATGAACAATATTCTGAGTTTAATAAGGACTGATGAGTGTCCACGAGTTAATTGGTAGGAGTTTTGCTGGCCTTTTCTTTTATTTGTTGTCACCACAAGTTTACAGACCGTAAGAAATTGAAATAGGAGTAGGCTGTTTGGCCTGTTGAGCTTGCTCTTCCAATTTGATAGGATCATGGCTGATATGACATTCCTCAAGTCCACTTTCCTGCTTTCTCCCCATAACTCTTGATTCCCTTACTGATCAATGCTCTATCTGACCCTTGAATATGCACAAGCCGTCTGCCTCCACAGCTCTCTGTAACAAGGCATTCCAAAGACTCACAATCCTCTGAGAAGAGAAATTCCTTCTCATCTCAGTCTTAAATTAGCACCACTGAATTCTGAGACTATGCCCTGTGGTCCTAGAGTCCTTCATGAGGGGAAATATCCTCTCAGCATTTACATTGTCAAGTCCCTTAAGAATCCTATATGTTACAATGAGATCACCTCTCATTCTTCTGAACTCCAATGAGTAGAGTTATAACGTGTTTTGCGTTAGCTCATAAGACAATCCTTCCAAACTGGGGATCATCCGAGAGAACTTTCCGTGAACTGCCTCCAATGAAATAATATCTTTCTTAAATAAGGGGACCAAAACTGCTCACAGTACTCCAGATGTCAAATCACCAGCTTGATCACATTTATTCCCTATCTCTATTTGCCCAGAAGCCAGCTACGAGCTAACCACATGAAGTCGCAAGAAGGCCAGACCAGGTTAGGAATGCAGATTTCCTTTCCTAAAGGACATTAGTGATCCAACTCAGTTTTTACAACAATTGGAGATTATGTGTTTGCCATTACCTAGCTGGTTAATTCCAGATCTTTTAAAATTTGAGTTCAAATTATACCTTTGCCATTCTCCAGAATGTTAGACTGGGGTTCTGAATTACTAATCCAGAAACATTACCACTATGCCACCACCTGAATTGAATTGAATCATTTATTGTCATGTGTTTTCAATGTAAAAATACAGTGAAAAGTGTGTACCTTCACCGTACATATATGGTGCCATTCACATTAACTTAGAATAAGAAAAAAAAGATAACTTAAGAGAGTCCAACTTTCCTTTCATTGCCGCAGTCCCACTCTGGGCTTTCCAGCCTTCACCGTGCCGCTGCCAGCCTCACGCTCTGGGCTGCCCCACCAGCCTGCTCTCACAGCCCACTCTTGATCCACCGCCGACGCTTCAACTCACGCTCAATCCGTTTTCACTGTAGGACACAACCTGCACATTCAGCTCCCACCACATTGTTCGCAGTTGTGACCCGGCTCCTTCCCAACTCCTTAGGTAGGTAGCTAAAAGGGGTAGAGGGTGTGGGGCTGATAGAATGACTATACCTCTCCACAAGTTGGGGGTTTTTGGGGCATAACAGACAAAAAAAAGCTCTTGGAATAGAAGAGGGAATTGGCAGTCTGATTGATACTGACTGGTATTTGCAGATCTGAATTTTGGGGTGGAATGCAGCAAAACAACAACTGATTCAACTTGTATTAGTACAGGATCACAGAATTGTCACAGTGCAGAAGGAGGTAATGTGGGCAATGTGGCTTGTTGTGTCAGCGCCGGCTCTCTGACAATTTTGACATGCAGCTAATCTCCCGACTTTCACCCATAAACCCTATACATTAAACAAAAAGATGCTGGAAATCTCAGCAGGCCAGGCAGCATCCATGGAGAGAGAGAAAGCTGATGACTTTTCATCAGAACTGAAGTGAAGTGTGGAGGGGACAGCATTTATGCAATAGTGGGGGGAGGTGGTTTGTTAGAGTGCTGGGTGAAAAAGGATGTTGATACTTTCAGGTTAAGTATTGGAATGTGAGAATGGCAGAACAATGGTGTGTCACCTATGTCGTATCTGTTCGGATGATGCCACCTTCCAAAACAGTGCTGCTGAAACAGCTTCCTTCCTCCATAACTGCAGTTTTCCACCTACTGTGGTTGACAGGGCCCTCAACTACATCCGACTTATCACCCGTGCTTCCGCGCTTGCCCCTTTCCATCATTCACAACACAGTGATCGGGTCCCCCTTGCTCTCTCACATTTCATCCCACCAGCCTCCACATTCAAAAGATCATTCTTCACCATTTCAGACAACTCCAGCAGAATGCCACCATCAAACACATCTTCCCCTCACTCCCTGTCTGTATTTCCCAGGGATCATTCCCTCTGGGACACCCTAGTCCATTCCTTAAACACCAATACCACTCCCCCCTTCCCACAGCACCTTCCCATGCAACCACAGAAGGTACAACACTTGTTCTTCACCTCCTCTGTGCTCACGATCCAAGGGCCTAAACAGTCTTTCCAAATGAAGCAGCATTTCACTTGTACCTCCTCCGATCTTGAGTATCGTATTCGCTACATCCAATGTGGCCTACTCTACATTGAAGAGACCAAACACAGACTGAGTTACTGCTTTGCAGAACACCTCTGGTCCGTGCGCAAGCATGACTCTGACCTCCCATAGCCATTAATGTTAACACAGCGTCCTGCTCACATGCCCACTTGTCTGTCCTCAGCATGTGGCAATGCTCCAGCGAATCACAGTGCAAACTGGAGGAGCAACATCTCATCTTCAAACTAGGCACTTTACAACGTCTGGGCTCAACATTGAGCTCAACACCTTCAAATTGTGAAAGCATTCCTTCTCTTTCTTTTAGCTTTACTTGTTAACATTCTCTGTTACAATGTCCTCTCTCCCCTCCCCCGACCCCAGTGGGCCTGTCTGTTCTTTCAAGTCTGGCAGTTAGACACACCACTGTTCTGCCATTCTCACATTTGATCACTTAATCTGAACTATCAACATCCTTTCCCACCCAGCACTCCAAAAGTAGCCTTCTCCCCCCCACCCCCCACCAGCCCGCTGTGATCTCCAGCATTTTTGTTTTCAGTACAGATTCCAGCATCTGCAGTAATTTGTTCCTACAAACATGTACATTGTTCCAATTTTAATAATCATTCCATTGACCTCTTTAAAGCCTCAACTGAACCTGTCCCCACCACACTTGAAGATAGTGCACCCCATACCTTAACTATTTGCTGTGCGATAAAGCTTTTTCTCACCTTACACCTTCTCACCTCTTCTTTTGCAAAACATCAGAGAGTCCTTTGGTTCTCAATCCATTTATGAATGGGAATGATTTCTCCATATTCACTCCGCATAGACCTCTCATGTTTTTCAAACTTGTATCAAATCACTCCTTAGCTTTCTCCTCCAAGAGAAATGTCCAAATTCTCCAATATTTCCTCATAACTGAATGGTCTCATTGATGGAAACATTCTTGTAAACCTTTTCTGTTCTCTGTCCACTGGATTTACATCCATGCTACACTGTGGTACTCAGAACAAATCAGCACCTTATAAGGGGTGGCATGGTGGCTCAGTGGTTAGCACTGCTACCTCATGCACCAGGGACCTGGGTTCAATTCCACCCTTAGGTGACTATCTGTGTGGAGTTTGCACATTCTCCCTGTGTCTGCATGGGTTTTCTCTGGGTGCTAATGTTTCCTCCTGCAGTATAGGTGAATCATCCATGCCAAATTGCCCATACTGTTCAGGGGTTTGTAAATTAGGGGGATGGGTCTGGGTGGGATGCTCTGAGGTTTGGTGAGGACTTGTTGGGCTGAAGGGCCTGCTTCCACACTGTATGGATTTTTCTTCTATTCTATAAATTCATCATAATCTCACCACTCTTATATTCTATGTCCCTATTAATGAAGCTGAGAATATTGTATGCTTTATTAGCAACTCTCTGTACTTGTCCTGCTACCTTTATTGACTTACGTACATGCAGTCAGATTTCTCCTCCTGCACACTCGATAGTGGCAAAGTGCTGTTCCTCAGTATTGGACTTTATCTGCCACTCCACCAAGGTGTAAATGTCCTTTTGAAATTCTCCACTGTACTCCTCACAATTTACAATTCTCCCAGTAAGAGGCACAGATAGTGCGTATGAGACATCAGCAGAGTGAGGCGGAAGGCTGAATAAATATAAAATTATCACTGTGCCCCTTCTAATTTACTAAACTTCACAGGGGTTTTAAAATCAAAACATGACACTGAGAGATTTAATGGCCAACAGTTTGCTCAAAGAAATAGCTTTTAAGACGCTTTTTACAAAAGAAAAGTGAAACTTATTGAGGTTCCCAGGGGGAATTTCACAGTTTAGGGCCCAGCTGTAGGCTCATCCAACATTCATGGACCATTAAAAGTTGGGAACGCTCAAGAGATCAGAATTAGAAAAATGCAGATATCTTGAATGATTGTATGACTGGAGGAGATTATAGAGCTACAGAGAGGGTTCGCTCTTAAATTTTACCCTAACTTCACCTCATCTCAGCAGTTGGTGCATTTTCTGTTCATCTTGTTTGGTCCCTGCAATTTTAATTTTTACTATTAAAATGTTCCAAAGTCAATAGAAAGACAGCAGTTTGAGGCCAATTTGGTTTGGGAAATGGAGAGGGGGCATAGAACTGAAAACTATCTTTTTTTTCGAGTGGTCCTTGTAAGAGTCCAGTACAGGGGCTTTGGGCAATGTAACTGGATGGTGCTAATAGAGGTCTCCCAAAACTTGGAAATAAACCTCCGGTGAATGTGCCAAAAGAAAATATGTAGCAAACAAGGGATTCTCTGGAGTGTATAACCCCACTCAGAATGATCCAGTATTCTGGAAATGCTAAAGGAGTGACTGAGTCAGAACCACCTGAAAATTGTAGATCTGTACTTGTTGGTGATTCTTGGTGATGAACTCAGAACTATCCTACTACAGACAAGCAAAATTGTAACTTAGCATTTTAAAACCAAGTAATTTCCTTGGAATTCCAGGTAGTATAAAAAAGGGAGGCCCAAGTGTAGTAACTGTAGAAAATGGGGACATGGGCAGAAGGAACGTTGGAGTAAGACTTTAAAATGTAGGAGCAGAAATTGACCATTTGGCCCATCGAGTCTGATCTAATGTTGACTGAGATCATGGCTGCTCTGATAATCTTCAACTCTACTTCCTTCCCTTCTTTCCCATGAGCCTTGATTACCTTATTAAAGATGAAATTGTCCATATCAGCTTTGAATACACTTAATAATGGAGGCTTTACAACCCTCTTTGGTAAAGAATTCTACAAATGCACTCCCCTGTGAGAGAAGAAATTCCTCCTTATCACTATCTTAGCTAGTTGACCCCAGACTCTGAGATTATGCCTTCTGGTCCTAGACTGTCCCTATAAGAGGAAATAATCTCTCAGCACCTACCCTCCAATAATCTTATGTTTTTCAATAAAACCACCTCTCATTCTTCTAAACTCCAAGAGTACAGTCCCAGTCTAATCAACCTCTCCTCCCAAGAAAATCCCTCCTTCCCTCGGTAAATCTAGGAGGAAAAGAGGAATGTGGCCCAGTCAAATGAACCAGTCCAGTACAAACATTACTGATGAGCAGGTCACTAAAGTAATCAAGAGACGACCGTGAGAATTAAATACACTATGTCAGCATCTGGTGACAATGAGGGAGAGGATTCATGAATATCTGCAATAGCTTTGTTAGGGAAGCATAAAATTTTAGTAAATATGATTGCTTCGGACCCAATCCCCAATCAACCACAAAGTAAATTTTCTATATAACACAGATGTGAGCAAATTAGAGACAAATATCCTGAAGCCCAACTATTGGAGATAGGGAATGTGATTGTCCATGTCCATTTTTGGGCTAGCCCTAACAACGGGAAAACAATAGTAGGGATTGATACCATAAGAAGGACAAGGGTACTAGTGAATTCCTGAAGGAAACAAATCATTTGGCAAACTGTAAAGGGAGAAAAATTATATTTGATATAACTGCTGCTTATACTCACTACTTGGTGCTGATATCCATCACCTGAGACTAGTCAAAGATCGGAGTCTGATATATGTCCAACTTCCTCGAGCGTGTGCTGCACATAAGCAGGATTGCACCAATAGAAACAGCAATGATTCCTGTCAGAAACCCTATTAGAACAGAAGCAAAGGCAGCAGTGTGGCAATGGTTAAGGAATTACTGGAGACAGGGGTATTGCAACGGACAATTTCTACAACTAATTCACATGTGTAGCTAGTTTTGAAACTGGACAGAACATATAGATTAGAGGTGTGAGTAAAGTAATCCTGTACATCGTTTTTTACAAGCCCCACCACAATCTTTCATGAGCTAGTCACTATAGGATGTTCATAGCTTGAGACACTGCCAATGAATTCTGGGCTATTCTTTTGGATCCAGAAGGAACAGGACAAATTTGTTTTCACCATAAGAAAGAAATAATACACGTGGATCAATGTTGTGCAGATATTTCTCAAAGATCGATGTATATTCCATCACAAAATCAATGGGGTCCTGGCAACCATGGAACTGTTGTTCCATCCAAAAGACATGCAGGTTAGGTGGATTGACCATGCTGAATACCCCGTAGTATCCAGGGATGTGCAGGCTAGGTAGGTTAGCCATGATTAATGTAGGATTATGGGGATAGGATGGGGAGCAGTAGGTCTGGGTGGGATGCTTTTTGGAAGGTCATTACAGTCTTGACGGGCTGAATGGCCTTGATCTGCACTGTAGGCATTCTATGATTCTATGAAAGTACTGTCCTATGGTATATAAACAATCTCCTGATAGTATTTCAGACTGAGTGTGGACATTGTGAAAGTATGTTTTGGAGGGGTTATGAGGATTATCCGGGACACAGCATTCGCATGGGCATTGGTCTATGTTAGTTGATTGTCATGCTGCATTGATATACACATCTTGTAGTATTTCACCAATGGGTCAGAGGAGACAAAGACACAACCACAAAAGAAGATTTTGGGATGAACACCTTATAGGTATCTCAGGAACACACTGCATGTATTGTTTTACTTTTTTTCACTAACTATATCTTTTTGATGACACTGAACTACCTTTTATTCAGAATCCTCTGACCATCTTACTTCTCCCATCTCTAACAGCACCTTGAACAAAACCTCTGGAGGTACAGTTGTGAAGGCCTTCCTTCCCACCCTTCACCAGTGAAGAGGCACATAATACAGTGGCTAATCTATTTAGTGTAGTACAAGGTCAAATTCTAGTGAGCACAACTGATAAGGGCCATCAGCCACAGGAGGAAGAAACAGCCGAGTTCTTTGATACATGGAGGATAACTGGAGAATAGGTCCCTGTTGAGCTCAGTACAAATGATGAACCTTTAAACTCAGATAATAGTGAGCTGACAGAAATGCATAGGCAAACAGGGGAATTTCTAGTAGACGTGCTAGCAATCAAGTGTGGACCGGAGTGAAGGGTGGCTGTGCACTTGTCTCTGATGCCGTGGCTCTGTCCTACAATTGCATGGCTCCATCCATGACATAGGTGACAGCCACCATGGACAGTCAGGTCTAGCGGAGCAAATAATATTTGCTGCCTATGCGGGGACCTGCTCTCCATCGTTTGAGCTATAGGTGAATTCATTCACTGGTGAGGCTAGCAAGATCTGAGAGACCTTGGCATTTCTCTAGATGGCCCATCCTCTCAAAGGGTGAGGGAAGTGTTATTGCTCATCAACAGGGAGTAGCATGTATCTGGGATTGTAATCTCAGAACACTGCAAAGGTGCCCTGCCATACCACCTCCTTTTGTCCAGGAACCCAAACACCTTCATTGATCAGAACAAGGAAGTTACACACATGCAGTAGACGTCTCTCTCCCCCACTCCTTAGCAGATCTAGGCCTCTAGGGCCAGACCACTAGATGATGCCCACCAAATGAGGCAAGCCAGCAAAGCGGTCAGCAGGTTTGTTCACACTCAGTTGTGGTTGCTGAGGTGGCAATAGGACATGGCTTCAGGAAAAGAAAGATTAAAAAATGTTAAACTCATGTTTGCTGCATGGAAGTATTCAGAAGTATCCCATTCAACCCTTCTATCCTGCTCTGTCATCTAATACTATCATAGTTGATCCTCCACAGCAATGCCGTTTTCCACACACTATCTCCATATCCTCTTACATCAATGAAATTTAGAAATCTGTCAATTTCTACCTTAAATGTACTCAATGACTGATCTTCCACAACCTTCCTGTGGTGTAAACTCCAACTGACAACACACTGAGTACAAAAAAACACCCTCATCTTAGTTCCATGTAACTTCTCCCCTTAAGTTGAAATTCAGCCCCCCTGGTTCTAGACTCCACAACAGGGGAGACATCTTAGAGTCATAGAGCTGTACAGCAGGAAAATAGACCCTTCGGTCCAACTTGTCCATGCCGACCAGATATCCTAAATTAATCTAGCCCCATTTGCCAGCATTTGGCCCATATCCTTCTAAACCCTTCCTATTCATATACCCATTCAGATGCCTTTTAAATGTAACTGTACCAGCCTCCACCACTTCCTCTGGCAGCTCATTTCATACACACACCACCCTCTGCGTGAAAACTTTGCCCCTTAGGTCCCTTTTAAATCTTTCCCCTCTTACCTTAAACCTATGCCCTCTAGTTTTAGACTCCCCCACCTCGGGGAGAAGACGCTATCCATGCCCATCATGGTTTTATAGTCTTCTATAAGGTCATCCTCCAGTCTCCTATGCTCCAGGGAAAATAGCCCCAGCCTATTCAGCCTCTCCCTGTAGCTCAAGCCCTTCTACCCTGGCAATGTCCTTGTAAATCTTTCCTGAACACTTTCAAGTTTCACAACATCCTTCCTATAGCAGGGTCACCAGAATTTCACACAGTATTCCAAAAGTGGCCTAACCAATGTCCTGTTCAGACACAAAATGACCTCCCAATTCCTGTACTCAATGCACTGACTAATAAAAACAACCATACCAAACGCCTTCTTCAGTATCCTGTCTACCTGTGATTCCACTTTCAAAGAACAATGAACCTGTACTCCAAAGTCTCTTTGTTCAGCAACACTCCCCAGGACCCTATCATTAAGTGTGTAAGTCCTGCCCTGATTTGCTTTTCAAAAATGCAGCATCTCACATTAATCTAAATTAAACTCCATCTGCTCCTCCTTGGCCCACCAGTCCATCTGATTAAGGCCTCGTTGTACTCTGAGGTAACCTTCTTCACTGTCCATGACACTAGCAATTTTGGTGTCATCTGCAAACTTGTTAACCATACCTCCTATATTCACAACCAAATCATTTATATAAATGACAAAAAGCAGTGGATCCAGCACCGATCCTTGTGGCACACCGCTGGTCACAGGCCTCAAGTCTGAAAAGCTACCCTCCACCACTACCCTTTGTCTCCTACCTTCGAGACAGTTCTGTCATCTGTGTGATCTAACCTTTCTAAGCAGCCTACCATGTGGAACCTTGTCGAACGCCTTGCTGAAGTCCAAATAGATCATGTCCACTGCTCTGCCTTCATCAGTCCTCTTTGGTACTTATTCAAAAAACTCAACCAAGTTAGTGAGACATGATTTCCCATGAACAAAGCCACATTGACTATCCCTAATCAGTCCTTGCCTTTCCAAATCCTTGTAAATCGTGTCCGTCTGGATCCCCTCCAATAACTTGCCCACCACTGATGTCAGGCTCACCGGTCTATAATTCCCCGGCTTTTCCTTACCACCGATCTTAAATAGTGGCATCGCGTTAACCAACCTCCAGTCTTTTGGCACCTCACCAGTGGCTATTGATGTTACAAACCTGCATCAATCTATATTCTCTTTAAATAGTTTATAGGTTGCAATTATATCCCTTAAAACTCGAGGAAATACAGGCCCAATTTGCTCAATATTTATTACTTTAGTGACATTGGGTCAAAATCCTGGAACCCCTCCTTAACAGCATTATGGATGTACCTACACCAAATGGACTGCAGCAACTCAAGAAGGCAGGTCACCACCATCTTCTTGAGGGCAATTAGGGATGGGCAATAAATGCTGACCCAGCCAGAGATGTCCACATCCCTGGAATGATAAAGAAACTTTCTTTATAGGACAGTTTTGCCAATTCAGAAACAAAACTGGTGAACCTTCATTATATTTCATGTCAATAATATTCTTTCTGAAGTAAGGAGATCAAAACTGCATAAAATACTCCAGGTGCAGTCTGACTAAGCTTCCTTACAATTGAAGCTTCCCATGTTACTCAGCACCAAACAGCATCTCAAGGCAGAATCCATGGCCTCTAGCCATACACACAATCATCCATGGACGTTGGTATCCGTCATTTGCCAAACCTCTGTGAACATCATGGCACTGCTCCAATTCACTTGCAGGCCACTTAGGAAGCACAGACTTGCATAGTCAGGTGCACCGGCAACAAGTATTGAAAGGTTGCTACAAGGACTGTTTGTAAACATGGACAGGCATCCAACTCATGGATTTGGGCCAGGCTGCATCTCAGGGCTGTTCCTTTGCTCTCTTAGTACTTGTTTCCCAAGAATCTTCATGCATCCTTGCTATACCACATCTGTTAGTGTATTGAAATTTCAACCAGAGCCAAAGGCCATCAGCAGTGCTGTAATGATGTGCACCTTTGCACTGTCACACGGACAGGCTACTTATCATGCTTGACATGAGGGATCTGTCTGGGAAGGATTGTCTTTATGAACAGCACATTGAAACATCAATCTAATACCTACAACATGTACCAGCTGCTTGAGTGGCAAACACACTGCAAGTTTATTCAACCAAATAGCCATAATGAAAAATGACTAGGACTGCTCCTCAATCCAATCAAAAAGGGCAAGCTGCTGTCTGTCAGGGATTCTATGTCAGTGAGAAAGCTGATTGTACTTCAAGGCAAGAAACCCTCCAAAAACCTCAATGGAACTCGCACTTAGCCAAAAACAGTAAGATTTAATTCTGTTTCCATATCAATCAATGCTCATTGGAGGACTTTCAGAGTCCTGAACTAGCTCTAAGATCTATTATTACATCAAGCATCAATCCGGTACGACATGGTGATGTGGAGCTTTACAATAATATGGACCATTAACGTTTCCTCTGGTCTTGCATGCCATCTGGATAAAATGGACTTTCCTACAGGCACTCCACTTTGACTGGAAATTAGGACATTTCAATGGTTGGTGGCAGGACAACAGTAGCATCAACATTTCCGACTGTCAATGTTACCTTGCTGCAATGGCCTGAATCTCATTGAAGTCAAGCGGTACACCCCTGCTGCTTCAGGAAAATATCTTCCTTGCAATCTCAAGCTCTGGGCTACCTTTCATGGAGATTGAATTGTATACCAATAGTAGTGTACCCACAGTGGTGAGAGAGTTTCTTTAACTTGAGAATGTAATCTGAGATAGTATTACTTGGCAGCTGTTTACTTTAATGGAACATAATCCTCAGTGCAATTTCATTTTTAATCCTGCCATAATATGGATCCAGAATCTCATTAATTTCTGCATGTTCAATAGTAGTGGATCTCACATTGGACGCTACGTTAAAAGCACTGCCCCAGCTTCAAGGAAAACATTTATTTTATCCTTACCTCCTATTTCGTTTGCTTCCAGCTAAATATGTAACCTTTGTTTGTAATTATACCTGTCCTCTTTGTTAGGTTTGAATTCCTGACTGTCCCCAAATATGCCTTTCGTGCTATTTGTTTAAGTATGTACTGTACCAATCGACTGTTTACCTGAATATGATGTGTACACAAAGAACAATCTTTCAAATCAATGAAACATCTTCAAAACCAAAATTAAAAGCTCCAATAGCATGTGAAAATGTTCTTCACTTCTTGATTTCTTAATGAAATGTACAAGAAAATTTCATCCCTATCTGTTGCCATCTTTTTATTGTTGTATGACCATACATAAAGCTAACACAAGCTTCATTGCAGGCAATCATTATTGTACTATGTACACCTCCCCAACAGAGGGGGCAGCAAACAGGGCAATATAACAAAGTGAATCAGAGATAGTAGGAACTGCAGATGCTGGAGAATCCGAGACAACAATATAACAATATAACAGCTTACTGTGTACTCCAAACTGATTAAAATCTTTGTGGGGGTAAGAGAGGGGATTGTGACAGTGTATGTGTACTTTAGGGGAGGGGGAGGTAATGGAAATCCTCCAAATATGACTCATCTTATACTAAAATCAATTATGTCAATATGGACTTTAGGGAACCTTGTTGTAATGAATGATGCAACGCATCAGCAATGCTGAATGCAAATGCAAATATCAATAATGTCTATTGCTTCCTGGCCAAGGTCCATGAATGGGAATGTGTCATTTAAGTAATGCTTCTCAGATAAGTAATGGACTGATCAGAACATAAGATAACATTTTTACAAAATGCTTAAGAAACCCAGACTTTCATACTTATGATGCATTGAAAGTAATTATAGTCACATGTGACGATAAGCTGCTCTCATTAGAAAGAGACAGTTGATGAGTTTAAACTGAAGGTCTCCAAACCTAAGGCAAGGAGCATGGTAAAGTCTTCATGATGACCTCAGCTGGTACATGTGTTGAACCCATGCTTTGTTGTTATCCTATGTCAGAAACCAGCTGTACCATCAACTGACCCCCCATGATGTTATATACTGCACAAAGCAAAGAGCTGTGAATGCTGGGAAGCTGGAACAAAAACAGAAATTTCTACAGAAACTCAGCAGATCTGGCAGCAAGAAGAAAGGTCACTGGATTCAAAGCATTAACACTTCTTTCTCTGCACAGATGCTGCCAGACCTACTGAGTTTCTCCAGCAATTTCTGTTTTTGTCCCATAATGCACGAACATTAATAACCATGCACTGAATGTACTGCTTTATTCCTGTTTTGCTTTTGTTGGCAACTGGGGGGTAATGTTAATTTTCGAATATTAAAATAGGGCCACATTGGGGAAAAAAATCTATAAGATTCTGCCCTATTCAATCTCCAGAACCTCTGCATCTCTCTCTTTTAAGGTACTCCTTGAAACCTAATTCTCGCATCAAGCTCTTGATTGGCTCAGTGTCAAATTGGGGACACTGCTGCCCAGGCAGAGCACTTTCACAAGGAGCTGTGCAGACTACACACCATTCCCTGCTAAGCCGAGAGTCCGCCTGGTGTGAGACACGTGCTGCAGTGGGCGAGGGATGGGGAAGAGCCCGCCTCCTCCCTGCGGTGATTGGCTGGTGTAGGAGACCGTGTGTGGATTGGTTGAGGCCACTGTCACTCCGGTGTGGTGGTGGTTGTTGTTGTTCGTTGAGGATGTCGGTGCCAACTGAGTCTCCAGGGACGGGTTCCTACTCGGACTGGTTCTGGTGGGAGGAGGTGTCCAACGGATTATACCTCATCCGTGAGCGCTTCTTCGAGGCAGGGAAGCGGGCTAACATTTGGCTGCTACAGGGCTCTCAACGGGACCTGGTGATAGACACAGGCCTGGGCCTGAGGAATCTGCCCAACTACCTCATGTCCGTCGGCCTCATAGGCACCAAGCCGGTTCTGGCTGTGGTCACTAACATCCACTTCGACCACTCGGGAGGTCTGCACCACTTCGACAGAGTGGCAGTGCACAGAGCGGAGGCGAGCGCCTTGATGCGGGGAGACAACTTCGAAACAGCGACCTGGCTGTATGACTGGGAGGTTAAAAGGCCCCCTCACCGGGGCTGGAGAGCCAAAAATTATAGGGTTCAGTCTGTGGCCCCTGACCGGATACTAGACGATGGTGTGTACTCATTACTGATCCCAGTAACAGGGCAGGCCTTGCATTTATTCGGGAAGTTTAATAACGAAGGAATCAAAGCCAGGTTTCCTTGCCTTGCTGCTGCTCCATGTAGCAGTATTAATAATCCGTCTTTCTCCTGCTCAACCCTAATCTACGCCAGGAAGACTATAGATGTTATCCTCAATTCTGAGTGGGGGGTTTCAGAACACAATTTACCGTAGTCTCCATGGTGTAATTGGTTCTCAAAGAAGTTTGCCTATAATTGTTGCTCTGTCACTCTGTTGGTTGATGCTGAAAGGATTTGATTCAGATGTCTGTGATAAACAGTGATGCTCATTTTATCAATGCTCACACGTGAATGATGACTTAGGAATGTTATTGGTGCTAGTGGAGTACTATCAATGCCATCACTATTTCAACCAAGCTATAAACGACTCAACTTCTCTTTCTAGTACTTACGTTAGCTGATATGTATGGGGCTGCATTCTCAGATACAGTCTGTCACTGCTTTGAGTGCTCCAGTGCCAGTGCCTCAATTGGTTGGGTCAGTTCTTCCTTGGTTCTATTTCTATTTGTTCTGTCACAGCCAAAGTAGCTTGTGATAATTTGTCTTCCCAATTACCGTTACTGTGGAAGCCTCAGTAGGCTCCCTCCTATTTCTCATCCGCACTTGTTTTATTCATAGGGTCAGCACATTATTGGTAAGGCTAGCATTTATTGCCCATCCTTATTTGCTCTGGAGAAGGTGATGATATGTTGCTGTCTTGTAATGCTGCAATTTGTATGTTGCATGTATTGCAGTAGTGCTACTTGGAAATGAGTTCCATCAATTTGACAAATGAGGAAAGGAGTATCGATAAAGTATCCAATTCAGGATGGTGTGTGATTTTGAAAGAAACTCTCAGGTGGAGGAGCTTCTTTAGTGTTGTTCGAGCCGCACTGTTCTAGACAAATGAGAAATACTGGATTACACTCTTGATTGGGGTTCATGCCCACAGTTCCCTGAAAGTGGCCACCCAGGTGGATAGAGTTGTTAAGAAGGCGTATGGTGTGTTAGCTTTCATTAATAGAGGGATTGAATTCAAGAGCTGTGAAATTACGCTCCAGCTATACAAAAGCCTGGTTCGGCCACATCTGGAGTATTGTGTCCAGTGCTGGTCACCTCATTACAGGAAAGATGTGGAAAAGGTGCAGAGGAGATGTACCAGGATGTTGCCTGGAATGGAGGGAAGGCCTTACGAGGAAAGGTTGAGAGAGCTCGGGCTTTTCTCTTTGGAACGATGAAGGATGAGAGCTGACTTGATAGAGGTGTACAAAATGATCAGATGTATAGATACAGTGGACAGCCAGAGACTATTTCCTCAGGTGGAGGTAGCTATTACGAGGGGGCATAGTTTTAGAGTGAGTGGAGGTAGATATAGGGGAGACGTCAGAGGTAGGTTCTTTACTCAGAGAGTGGCAGGGGTGTGGAATGCATTGCTGGAGAGGGTAGTGGAGTCTGCCTCATTAGGGGCATTTAAGCGGTTATTAGACAGGCATATGGATGATAGTATAAGGAGGGATGGAGATTAGATAGACCTTAGGTTTAGGGTAAAAGTTCGGCACAACATTGTGGGCCGAAGGGCCTGTACTGTGCTGTACTGTTCTATGTTCTATGATTCATTTAATTTAGGTGGGGAAGGCAGGAGGTGAGACGTGCAGCAGATTCCCTAGCCTGTAACTTGCTTTTATAACTAGAATATTTATATGGCTGGCCCAGTTAAGTTTAAGCCCCGAGGATGTTGACAGTGGGAATTTTTAAAAAGTTATTTAATGGTTTAGTGAGTCGCTGCCAAGATGAGCATTTGTTTCTCATCTCTAATTGCGCGTGGTCTAAATGGCTTTTTAGGCCAGGACAGTTAAGAGTCAACGAAAAAGCTGGGTAAGACAAGCAGATTTCCTTCCTTAATGTACATTTGTGAACCAAATGGATTTTTATGGCAATTTATGGTAGTTGTCATAGTCACCATTGCTGAGACTAGTTTCATACTCCAGATTTATTAGGTGAATTTATATTCCGCCATCTGTCTTGATGGAATTTAAATTAGTGTTCAGAACAATAGCATGGGCCTCAGGATCATTATTGCAATGATATTCCTATTACATCACCATCTCCCAAAATAATAATGCCACTGTACATCAAATTCTCTAGATGTAGACAAGGTGCCGCTCAGGAAATTGCTAAATAAGTTAAGAGCCCGTGGTGTTAGGGACAAGGTACTGGCATGAATAGAGGATTAGCTGACTGGCAGAAGGCAGAGAGTAGGGATAAAGGGGTCTTTTTCAGGGTGGCAACTGGTGACCGGTGGTGTTTGCAGGGTTTAGTATTTGGACCACGATTCATGTTGTACATTAACGATCTGGATGAACAAACTGAGGACAGTGTTACTAAGTTTGCAGATGGCACATGATAAATGGAGGGACAGGTAGTGCGGAATAATCAGGGAGGATGCAGACGACTTGGACAGGCTAGGAGAATGGGCACAGAAGTGGCAGATGGATTACAATATAGGAAGGTGTGTGATTATGCACGTTCGTCGGAAGGATAAAGACATAGAGTATTTTTCCAAATGGGGAAATGCTTTGGAAGTCTGAAGCACAAAGGTTAACGTGCAGGTTCAACTGTCGGTTGCAATGCCAGCATTCGTTTCAAGTGGGCTAGAATACAAGAGCAGAGACGTATTGCTGAGGCTGTATAAGATTCTTGGCAGACGGCATTTGGAATACTGTGAATGGTTTTGGGCCCTGTAACTAAGGAAGAATATGCTGGCGTTGAAGGGGTTCCAAAGGAGGTTCACAAAAATGACCTCAGGGATGAAGGGCTTGTTACGTGAGGAGTGGTTGAGAACTCTAGATCAATACTTGATGGAGTTTTGAAGAATGAGGGAAGATCTCATTGAAACTTATAGAATATTGAGAGGCCTGGATGGAGTGGACGTGGAGAAGATGTTTTCACCTATAGGAGAGACTAGGACCTGATGGCACAGCCTCAGAGTGAAGGGACAATCCTTTAGAACTAAGAAGAGTAGGAATTTCTTAAGCCAGTGGATGGCTAATCTGTGGCACTCATTGCTGCAGAGGGTTATGGACGCCAAGTCATGGAGTGTATTTAAGACCAAGATAAACATGTTCTTTACTAGTAAGGAAATCAAGGGTTCTGGGGAGAAAGCAGGAGAATGGGTTTGAGAAACATATCAACTCTGATTGAATGACAGAGCATGCTCGATGGGCAGAATGACCTAATTCTGCCCCTATCTTATGGAGATGGCAATTGCCTGATAACTCTGCTTTCTCTTCACAGATGCAGCCAGATCTTCTGAGTTTTGCCAGCGATTTCTGTTTTTGTATCTGGGTTGAGAAACACATCATTCTCCTGCCTTCTCTCCATAATCCTTGATCCCCTCACTAATCAAAAACCTATTTACCTTTATTCTGAGGTTATGCCCCCAATCCTAGACTCTTCCATGAGGGGAAACATCCTCTCAACATCGACCAAGTCGAGCCGCATAAGAATCCTATATTTTCATTGAGTTCACCCCTCATTCTCCTTAAACGCCAGTGAGTAGAGTCCCATCCTGTTTGGCCTTTGCTCATAAGACAATCCCTTCAACCAGGGATCATCCTAGTGAGCCTTGTCTGAACTGCCTCCAAAGAAATGAACTCTTCCATTAAATGAGGGGACCAAAATTGCTCACAGACCTCCAGATTTCATCTCACCAGCACCGTGTAACTAATAGCCTTCCTGATTACCTGTGTGCTAGCTTTCTGTGTTTCATGCACAAGTACCCCAAGTCCCTTTGTGTTGCAGCTTTATGCAGTCTTTCGACATTTAAATAATATTCTGCTCTTTTGTTCTCCCCTTCAAAATGAACAACTTTGCATTTTCCCACATTATACTCCATTTACCAACTTCTTGTCCATTTACTTAAGCTATCAATATCTCTAGTGGAGAATTCACCTCCATCCCCAATTCTCACTGATTTCAAAATTGCTAAGACTGTTTAATGTCACACTCAGTCACCTTTCAGCAGTGGATGTGTTAGACTGCAAAGCTTAGATCTGATTTGCTGATTGTGAATGTTGCTTAGCAATTTCTGTTGTGTACTGTTGCAGTTCACATATATGTGTACTTGTTGTTTGGTGCCACTCCTTGCATGTTGTTCTGGCTTAATGTTAAAGGTTGTGAGAAAAATACCAGGAAATGTGGTTATAGATTTTGATTGAACACAACTGTTCTGCAGATAATGACCCTCACAGATGCCAAGTTTTGAATTATTAGTTCTTTTCAGAGTCTACCCATTTAAAATTTGGTAGTGCACAGAACATGTTGTGTCCTTCGTTTGCAGACTTGATTTAATTTCCAAGGGTACTGTTAGGTGGCCATTACAACCAGTACTGCATTGGATAGACACATCTGCAAAAGATAGATTGGTGCAGACAAGAGCAAGTCAATATTTCCCTCTTGTTCATTCTCTCATGATATATCCTTCTAGACTGAGCCACGTTGGCCAGTACTGTTGTTAGTGAGCTACTTTTGATGATGGACGTTGAAGCCTTCCACCCAGATTACATTACATTTTGTTCCTCGTTACTTTGGTAGTGCTCAACATTGAGGAATGTAGTTTTATCACTGAGGAAGAAATGTACACAAGAAGATGATAATTTGTAGGTAATCCTTTGCCAGTGTTTGACTTGATTCAGTAAAATTCATGCGTGATTGTTGAGAATACGCGGGGCCACTCCTCCTTGACAGTATTTCACTGTTCCACCCTTTTCTGGTGGTCTTTCCTGCCGTAATGGACAGGACATACCCACGGATGAAGGAAAAGGTATTTGAGATATTGGCTGTAAAGTTTGATTGGTCGGCACGACTATGCCAGGAAGCTGCTTGGATGGCCTATGCTGACAGTTCTATGTTGGTACAGTTCTCCAGGCTTAGTGAGGAGGACTTCATTTTATCAAGCAAGCAATGTTATTAATACTGAGCCTTGGGAAAATGTGATGGGCTACCACACTGCAGGCTGAGAAGTGACCATTTGCTACAACTCACTGCTTTCTGTCCTTACAACAATTTTTTTTTTAATCCAAGCTGACAGTGATCTTAATTCTATGGGCTTTAATTACGTTAACATGTCTCTTTGTGTTGTTTTGTCAAACATTTTCGAAAACTATGTCTGGATGTACACTTTCCCATCAATCTTCTCCATCAGATATCAAACAAACAAACAAGGTTAATCAGGAACGATCTTCTTTTGCAAATCCATGTAGGTTCTCCTTACTTAACCTAAACCCACATACCAGTTGATCCTATTTTTCCTGATTGTTTCTAAAACCCTCCCCACCATTATAATGACCAGATGGTAGATAATATAAATGCGCTATGTGCCATTCTTGAGAAAACATAGTACGACTGTCACTGTCCAATCCTCTGGCACATCTGCTGGTACCAAGTGAAGATTGGAAATTTAAGGCAATCTCATCTGTCATCACTGTTTATAGTAGTCTGGTGTGCAAGCTATCCAGATGAGGCAATGTATCCATTCTAAGCAGAGCAAGTCTTTCTAGTGCGTGCTCCCTATCAATTTCACCCCACCCATTTCGCTCAGTCACTTTCCGCCATCTTTATTTGTAAACACATTTTCTCAGCTTTTTCTGAGTAAACGCTGATACAAAGTATTCATTAAATGCTGTATCCATGCCCTGGACTCTAAACATAATATCATCTTTTTTGTCCCTAATTGAGCGCACCGTTGATCATTGTTCAGTTTTACCTTGTCTCTCATGTCATTAAAATTAGCATTTCTTTCAGTTTATAAATTCTAATTCTGTACCGTGCTTTCCTCTTTTGCTAATCTAAATATCTGATCCAATGTCATTCTTACCTACGTGTTCTCACATGAAAACCTGGTCTACTCATTCCCCAGCAACACATCTAACCAGTCTCCTTCCTAGTTGGACCAATAAAATATTGGTCAAGGATGCTGTCTTAAATACATTCAGAAACTCCTCCCTTTCCTTATCCTTCTACTCCGATGTTTATCCCAATTGATATTTTGTTATAGTCCCCCAAAAGCATCACAATTTAGTCCTTGTGCATATCTGTAATTTCCAAACAGATTTGCATTTGTATCTAAGTATCTCAATATTTGGAGATCTATAGACTATCCCCAGTAGCATAATCATAGCCTTTTTAGCTTCTTTACTCAAACCAGGTAGATTCTGTCGTTGTCTCCTCAAGGATATCATCTCATTCCAATAAGATATATAGTTTGTGCTTTAGACATATCCAAATCCATGTATTTGCATGCCCTAAGATAAGGTTTCTTTGGAAGGGACATAAATGGTAAAGAAAGATTTGCTGTTTGTGCCGAGTCATTTCAGCCTGTTTTGGTAGGAAGAATCAAGAGGTAATGTGACATAAATGGTGTAATTTTAAAGTGGGTATAAGAACAGTGAGGTCTATGGGTTGATGTACATGTATATTTGTAACAGGATAAATTGAGAAGCTGTCTATAAACATTGGAGTAGGAGTAGGCCTTTCAGCCTTCAAGCCTGTTCTGCCATTCTAGATCTGGGTTGATTATTTACCTCAATGCCATTTTGCTGCAGTATCGCTCTACTTCTTGATGTCATTAATATCTAGTAACTCATCAATCTTGAACATATCAATGACTAAGTTTCTGTAGCTCTCCTTTTTATGTTCTTGCTAGTTTGCATTTGTATTCTGTTCTCCTTCATCAGTTTCCTGTTCTTCTTTTCCTGAATTTTAAAATACTTGTTTTTAGTTTTGTTTTCTTCCATTTGAATTCCCTCTCTGATTCATACCTGACAAGATGTTGCAAAAGCAAACATGAGCCTTGACTTTATAAACAGGGCCATAGAGCAAAAAGCAAAGCAACAATGGTAAACCTTTATAAATGTCAGCTTGGTCCCACATTTCAAGAACAATAGAATAGTACAGCACAAGAACGGGACCTTTTGGCCCATGATGTTGTGCTGAACATGTCACAAGTGCCATGACCTGAAAGAGGGTGCAGAGGAGACTTAATAGGATGGTTCTGGGTTCATGGAAGTTTGGTTACAAGGAAAGACTACACAAATTGTGCCAGCCTCCTTGGAGAGATGATGATTTAGGAGATATTTGATGAGATACTAAAAAAAATCATGAATGGTTTCATGGAATAACTGATGCTATTGGCAGAAGGACTGACAGCCAGAGGACAACAAATTAATATATTTGGAAAAATAATTAGAATTGAGATGAGAATTTATTTTATGAAATGAGTTGTTTTCATTTCAAGTGAGCAATCTAAAAGGATAGTAGAAACAAATTCAAGTAGAAATATCAAAAAGGATTGGATGGATATTTTAAGATGAAAGTAAGTACTTTCCTATAGGGAAAGATCAGGGAAGTGGAATGAATTGAATAGCTGTTCCACGAGCTATGTAGATACAATGTGTCAAAGCTCTTGCGCTATGATTCTATGATTAAAAGTAGTGCAACAGTTTAATTTAGGTGATTGGCAAGCTGCTGTCTATTTTAGGATTGTAACCACCTAATGCATAGATGTAAAATTGGCTGACTGTTCATTACAGTGCATTTTACAGTAATGCGTTGAGTCAAAATTTATAAGGAGTGAACCAAACTCATTCTGTTTTCAACTGTAATAACATTTGTTACACCAAATTGTGTAAATTCAGCAAAATACAAGCACCTTTATTATTGGAGATTTCAACTACCCTTGCTATGTTAACATTAGTTCAAATATTTACATTGAATATTAAATGTAATTAGCACGGATTCCAAGAGAGATTTGAGACTTTTATGCTTTTCATGTTAGGTGACATTATTAATCTTGGAAACCGTCAGCTCACTGTTCTACACATGCCTGGTCACTCCAGAGGTAGCATCTGCCTTCATGACCAGGAGAACCGCATTCTTTTTAGTGGAGATGTAGTATACAATGGAACTCTGATTGACTGGCTCCCTTCCAGCGATATTAGTGACTACATTCAAAGTTGCAAACGTCTAATGACTCTAGTGGACAACAATCTTGTGGTAAAAGTGCTGCCAGGCCATTTTGACCCCTTTGATGCTGAAAGACTTTACAATTTGGCCTCAAGTTACGTTGCTAATGCTGGTGTGTGCCATAAAATTACGTCATGTGGTGCAAGATACATTGCAAGTCTAACCCTTTGGTGGAAGAATTATGGTAAATGAGTGGATCAATAAGACAGGTAGTACAAATATTAGCTGCGTTTAAGTTTACAGGTTTCTTTTAAATAAGATTGCAAGAGGAAGGAATGTATCTGTAAATCAAATGATGTACTGTTCTTGGGTAGTTTTCAATTAAAACTTGCCATTGGAGGACGCTGTTTCTGTAACCACCTAAGCATAAGTAGGAGTAATTTGATGAAGCAAAAATTCTACACAACAATAACTTAGTAAAGTAAATTATGGTTATATTCTTTGTGAAAGTATAAAAACAAACGTTTATTTAACAAAACATTCTTTGTAAATTGCATACAGTAGGTCAATTTTACATTTTATGAATGACAGCCCTGAAAATTAGTCTAAGAAAACTCTTGAATTTTTTTGTTTTCACTTCTCCTTTGAATTTTTTAAAAATTTTGGGCTGTTTATTTTTTGAATAGTAGATTGAATACATTTAATTCCCTAATGGGAGCTCAACTGAAATGAGTCTCGCCTGTTTTTCTCCTGGTAAATGGAAATAATTATAAAAATGCCTGCTTAAATTTTACTCACTATTTGTACACCCACCCCAGTCATATCAAATAAACTGCTCTCAAGAGGGGAAGGAAAAACGTCCTTGGTTTTATACCAATGTTAAGAAAGAGGTGAAGATGATCGCTAGCCAACATATGATAATGGAATAGAACAGTTGTGGTTCTAGTCAAATAGTTCTTCCGTGTTGATTTCTCAACTGGTTAAGCAGCATACCAAGAATAACCTTGTATGATAAACAGCAACCATGAATGGCATGATACAGCGAACTTTACACACAGGTAGGCCCCTTCTAACAACAGTATTTAGGTAAATTATTTTATGTAGGGAAATAATAATGCAAGAAAAATTAGGGTTGAATTAGCTCTGCTCTGCCATTGAAGCTTACTTGCCCAGTCTATTAATTCATTATTTGCTGAGTAAATAATTTTGCCTCAATCAGTTCTAAACTTCTTCATTTTTTATGTTCTTTGTTACTGATTTCTCATCTTTAAAAAATTTACGTTTATGTGATAAGGTTACTCCTCTTAACCTTGTACTAGACAAGTGAAACTTCTATCCTTTTACCAATATGCATGCAGTAGAGTATCCTTTTGATCATAGTTTCACAACAGGGTTGACGGACTTTGTGGATTTGCAGTAGGGTAAGCTGTGTTCATGAATGTTTCAAACTGGCCTTTGCTACAACCCCTAATTGTAGCATTTATCCTATAATGTTGGAAAAGAAGGAGGGTTGTTTTCACGAGATAAGGTTTGCTAATAGAACAATTATAGTCAGTACCATATTTTGTGCCGAATAACAAGGTCCGGTAGTCACTGTCAAAATAAAATGTAATAGCATCTTTTATAATGCAAGTGCATCTCTGCATAGTAGATTCAAGGCTGCAATTTATAATTTTTAATACAACACTATTTCTGCAGATTGTCTGGGAAGAGCTCTGTGGTGTTAATTTATATATGCATGGAGCTCTGCTTTTGGTAAATAAATTTCACGTAAATTAGGTATGGGCAGAATGTTTACATTCAAGCACTTAAATAAGCTCTACTTCAATTTATAGTATGAAGTGTCAAAGAGATAATGGATCGTCCATGCATGAGCTAAGGTTTAATTGAGGAAAAACTGGAGTCATACTCCATGTAGTGTCTAATAAAATGTTATGATATTGCACACTGTTTAGTTCAGCCTACCTATGATTCCTGTTTTCTGGTTCGAGAGAAGCAAAGTTCCACTTCAATTTTGATTACTATTCTGCAAATATCTTGCATATGTGCTAACCTCTATTGTTCTGGATAAAGCATTTCATTTATTTTTCTCCATTGTTAGGATGTTTAAAGTGAAACACTTTACAGTTGTATTTTTAAGTCTTACATTGCCAATTTTATTCATTACACATTTATGCACCTCTTTACTGGTTGTACATTCTTAGTGTTAAATTTAATTTGGTAAACATTTTGCTCTTTGAATTACCAGTCTATATTTTGCTGTGTAGTTTTTTCCACTCATTTTGGTTTTCTTTAGTGAGTCAAGTTTGACATGATGACAAATAAAAGGGATCAAAAGGAATCTTGGGGATCTTTGGAATATCTTAATTTTGAGGCAGTGGAAAAAAAAGTGCAATTAATTAATTGATTTTGACATTAGATTAAAAAAAAATTCATGCAAATGAAATATTTATATTTTCCCTCTTGATTTCAATTTTTATATTTCCAACAAGTGATGCAATTGGATCAAATATATTGTCAGTATTTTTTTTCTGAAAGTTGTATGTTTCTTGTTGTATTTTAAAATTTGCGTCTAGCTTTTTAGAATTTAATTGTTACCCAAACTGGAATAAATGGAGCATAATTTGAAAATGACAGGATTCAATTCCAAATCATGGGGTTATTATACTTCACCTCCCCATTTGCTCATGAGTTATCCATGCAAAATGTACGTCATATGTACATAACATTAGGAATTAAAAGCTGCAGCCAAAAGATCAACAGAAGAGTACTCTGGACATGAGTGCTGCATCAGTATTCCTTCTAGGGATAAAAAGAGAACAGGTTTCTCAAGTTTAAAAACAATGTTTTTCCTCTTGGATAAACTGATTATAATAAATAATCATTTTTAGCACAATAGTTCAGCCTTTTTAATTTCACTCAAAGGATGTGGGCATTGCTTGCTAGGCCAAAATTTATTGATCCAACATTTATAGTAGTTCTTATAATACTGATATCAGTTTCTAAATTTGTTTAATCTTTTCCTGCTCATTCTAAAAATGTTGCAGTTTCTGTTATCATTTGTATTCAATGTGGATCTAACAAAATAAATATTTTCCCATGTAGTAAATGTGACTATCCATTGCACACACCTTGCCACTTCCGCCCAGCCAATCCAAAAAGTACTGTTAGCGTTTAGGTAGGTAATGCTTGGCAACCAGATGTTGAAAAAGCATAAGTTATGCTTAGAATATATTTATGAAAAGGATGGTGGGGGCCAGGTGGAGGTACTTCTGCTTTGGTATAGTGGATGTAGAGACTGCTGCTATATTTTGAGCCGTGTGAACCAGGAGAGTGCTGAGGTAAAAATGTAAGCTTTCAAGGTACAATAAATACACCCATTCTGTCTCTTTCCTGCTATTTTGGAAATTACAATTGAGGATTTGTTTCTTCAAGATCTTTGTCCTTATGGTATTGCGGAGATACAGGATCCTTGCTATATCAACCAATTGATATTTTGTTATGATAACTCCTTTGAAGTAATAAAAGCAAAATGTTATGACTGTCAGAAATCTGAAATAAAAGCAACGTGCTGGAAATATTTAGCAGATTTGGCATCATTTTTGGAGGAAAAAAATAGCTACATTTTATGGCAAGGGTCTTCCTCAAAGAGTCATTTTCAGCTTGAAATGGTAGGTGTTTTTCTCTCCACTGGTGCTGCCAGACCTGAGTATCTCCAACATTTTCTGTTTGTACCCTGAAGTAATATTTTCTTGCTTTTGTTTGAATCTACTCTTGATCAGCTTGTACAGATTCCTGGAAAAACTTATCGGATCTGTCAGCATCTGTGGAGAGAAAGCAGGGTTTTGGGTCCAGTGACCTTCTTATTGCCAGATGTTGCCAGACCTGCTGACAATCTCCAGCAATTTCTGTTTTTGTTTCAGATGTTCCAGCACCCACAGTTCTTTGCTTTTTATTTTGTACTGATGTCTCCTCCTTTTGCTGTTCTGTATCAAATTAAACATTCCTATATTGGAATGTTTTTCACCATTTCCCAGCAAAATTTATCGGAAGTTGAGGTTTCAAAAGCAAAGTGCATTTGTACAATTTTACAAGAAATTGCTGGCATAAAGGTTAGTTAAAATGCAGATAGTCTAGGTTTCAAAATTTCCCCCAAGACAGAAAACAAACTGTTTCAGTGTGCTCCTATGATGCTGCTAGGCCTGCTGTGTTCATCCAGCCCTGCACCCTGTTTATCAGTGTGAGTCAGTAATAACTAAATACTTCACACTTAGAACATCCTTGGTGTTTTGCAGTAGTTACCTCCTCTCTGGATTGGACCACAAAGACAAAAATGGGAACAAAACACAGATTTTTAAATAAAAAGTTGGTGGGGCAAGTTTTTGACAGGTTTGAAAGGTCAAGATTGTAGGAAAATAGTAATAATCTAAGTTAAATTGTATCGATGAGACATGGTTAGTTCAGTAATAACTGTTGCCCTGAACATTAGCTTGTTGTGAAATAAAGCAGTTTACAATTTGTTTCTGACGTCATGTTAGTAAGTTTCCTTGGTAGTTGTAAAATTGGAGTGAATGTAGTAGTGCTGATTTTGAGAGAATATTTAAGATCATAAACTCTTTAAACCCTGACTGATCCAATACATCTCTAAGCCTTGTTAATTTGAATCCCCCCAAATACCTCCTCATTCAAACTGCAGTGACAAATCCAATTCTTAGTCTGTTCTCATGTTTTATTACCTAGTTTTCTCATCCCAGCAAGTTTTCTTTAGGCTCTCCTCAATTTAGTCCCTATCCTTCTAACGAGAGCTCCAAAAAGATACACAGCTCTCTACAGTATAAGGATGACATCTCTCGATTTACTTTTTTTTAATACAACATCCCAAATGCTTTCTTCACAGCACTCCGACATTGCCGTATGTCTTGAAGATTTATCTGCTATGACTTGAAGATCCCTTTCCTGATTTTTCTGTCAGTGTCTTTTAACTCCTTAATGCATGTCTCACTGCACAAATTTGAATTTACATACCTTAAGTGGCAGCTGCCAGTTGTTCGCCTACTTCGACTACCACCACATGCCCCCAAAGTTTTCCAATTAACTGTTATTTGGCTACTGCTGATACTGAGCTGGTTTCAGTTAAGATGCCAATGCCATCAGGTGATAATGAAAAAAATATAAGACCATAAGACATTGTACTGAAGTCAGCCATTCGGCTTGTTGTGTCTGCTTTGCTGATCTGATGTTCCCCAACTCCACTCTCCTGGTTTATCCCCATAATGCTTGAGTAAAAAAAGTCTGTCTCATGATCACATGATTTCTTTTCTTTATTGTAGTCCAGAGACTTCTTGTAAGCTGCATGTGTGTTAAGTGGATGAGTTGAGAGTGGAAATCTTGTGGATAACCAATTATACCTGACTTTAACCTACTGCTAAGTGTAACTGTTGTATTTCAATTTTTAAAGATTTTTTTTGTTTTTTTTCCAACTTCTTTAGATTGCATTCTAGATGACTGTATTTCACAATTTAAAAAAAAAAATTACTGGTTACTAGCCCCTGACGTCATTCTGTTATCAGCTGAAATGTGTAAAAGAGCAACCTGTTATTTCTTTCCTTTTCATTTTCAAGCCCATATCACCCATTGGTTTTCCTCCTTCTGGAGAAAGCCACATTACTGCAGACCTTCCATCAAAGTTCAGTAGGGAAGAAGAGAACATGGGAGATGGATTTAAGGTGATTGGCAAAAGAACCAGAAACAATAGCAGGATGAACTTGATGACTAGGTAGGATTTGGAATGTATATGGCTGATGAGAGTGTTGAGTGCAGATAAAATGATTCAATGAATGGTCAGAAGTTTTTATTTTGAGGAGAATTACAATGATGGCAGTACTAAAGGACAGAAGATGGTATCTGGCGAGATAACTGTTAACATTAAATAATGTGGAAATCGGGTAGGGAGATTTGGTGCTCAGCAGTTTAGTAAGAAAAAAGATCTAAGGGAAGAAACTGGGTGTCAAGATGAACCTGAAAAAAATGATATGAGGGCAAATAGAGAAATATACCAGTTTTTGGTCAGTTCAGGGACACCCTTAAAGAGGTTTAACTTAGTGAGTCAATAAGGGATGGAGGTTGTAGGGACACCTAGTCAGATGGTTTCAAAATCAGTCACAAACAAATCATGAGCTTTTTGCACTTATTGTTGAAGGTACGGCTGTTTGCAATAGAGAAAACACACCAGAGGTTGGATGATCATCGAATAGGAAAGAATTTTAACAGAAATAAAGAAGTATGGTGCTTTGCATAATCATCTGGCATCTCTAAGTACTTTAGAGCCATTAAGCACTTTTGAAATAGAGTCATTTATAATGCAGATTATGGCTGTCCGTTACATACACAACTCTCACAAATACATTTGAAACTGACTAGATAGTCTGTTTTGTGATGATTGAGGTGAATATGAGCCACTGAGTCACCATTCCTCTGGCTAAAGAAATCCCTCCCTATCTCAGTTCTAAAGAGTTGTCCCTTCACCCTGAGGCTGTGCCCCCAGATCCCAGTTTCCTCTACTAGTGGAAACATCCTCTCCATGTCTACTGTATCCAGGCCTCTCATGATCCTGTAGGTTTCAATTAGATCCTCCCCCCCCCCGCGCCCCCCAACCCTTGTAAGTTCCATCGAATACAGACCCAGTGTCTCAGCCGTTCCTCATAATGACAAGCCCTTCAACCCGGGAGTATTCTTGGAAACCACCTCTTGATGCACTCCCAATGCCAATCAGTATGGCAGTTACACACACAACTCTCATAAACTGAATAGTCTTGACAAGGTGGATGTGGAAAGTATATTTTCTCTTATGGTTGAGTGCAGAATGAGCAGGCATTGCTTTTAAAATTAGGGGTCAGCTTTTTAAGGAATACTTGAGAATATTTTTCTCTCCAGAAGATTGTGTGACTTTGGAATATTTCCTCAAAAAGTAGTGAAAGCAGGGTCATCAAATATTTTTTAGGCACAAAAGTAGATTCTTGTTTGGTGAGGGAACTAAAGATTATCAGGTGTGGATTAGAATGTGGAATTCAAAAAAGCACACTGATCTTATCTAATCATTGAGCAGTCTTGAGGGGCTGACTAGCTTACTTTTACTCCTCATTCATGTGCTTGTATTTAGAAATGGATTACAATGTAGGTATGGGTGAGAAGATGGAAAAGTCCTCTGTCTCCAGGGCTTCTGGAGAACTTGGCTGAAACTTGCATGATGGAAGGTATCATTAGCATTGCTTCAAGCAGCATTTGTTTCGCAATAATCTGCTGTTTGACACCCAGTTTGGGCCACTGACATCTCCTGCTCCTGTCATCATTATAGCCTTGATTCAACATGGACAAAAGAGTTGAATTCCAGATGTGAGGCAAGAGTGACTGCTTTTGACATCAAGACTGCATTTAACTAAATGTGGTACGAAGCAGCTCTAGTAGAATTGGAGTCAATGAAAGTCAGGAAAGACTTTCCACCAGTTGGAGTCATACCTGAGCCAAAACAAGATGGTTGTGAATGTTAGAAGTAGTCATCTCAGCTCCAGGGCATCTCTGCAGGAGTTCCTCTTTGTTGTATCCCAGGCCCAACCTGCTTCATCAATATCTTTTTTTTTCATAAAGTCAGAAGTAGGGATGTTCATTGCTTATTGCATAATGTTCAGCAGCATTTTCATCTCCTTAAATACTGAAACAGTCAATGCCCAAATGCAGGCCAGACCCACATAGATCCCTAATTGCCCCGAAGAAGGTGGTGATGAGCTGCCTCTTGAACCAGTGCGTGCTTTGAGGTTTAGGGACACGCAAAATGCTGCTGTGGGAGTTCCGTGATTTTGACCCAAGGATTTTCAAGGGATACTGATTATAGTTCCAAGTCAGGATAGTGTATGGCTTGGTGGGGAATCTTCAGGTTGTAGTTCTGCCATTTTAACTCCCCATTCCTTAGTCTCCATGAGAGTGACATAATAATCTAACTCTGGAACTGGTAGCTCTCTCCCTGATTAATTTTTCAAGTTATACATATGGATTTCTGAAAGGGAAATTGTATTGCACAAAATTACTGGAGTCTTTGAGGATGTGACTAGTCGAACGGATAAGGGAGAACCAATAGACATGGTGTATTTGGATTTTCAGAAAGGTTTTAACAGAGTCCCATATAAAATGTTATTATGCAGAGTTAAAGCACATGGAATTGTTGGCAATGTACTGGCATGGATTGAGAAATAATTAGCAGTCAGAAAATCAGCAGTAAGAATAAATGAGTCATTTTTAAAGTGAAAGATAGTGACAATTGGGGTACCACAAGGACCAGTCCTTGGGCCTCAGCTATTCAGAATATCTATCAATGATTTGGATGAGGGAATCAATCAATACTTCTATGTTTACTGACAACTTAAATTAGTTGCAAGTGTGAGTGGTAAAGAGGACATGAAGAGGGTTCAGGGCAATTAAGCATGTTTAGTGAGTGGGCAAATACATGGCAGAGTATAAATATAAAATTGTTCATTTCAGAAGGGAAAATGGACTGGCAGAGTATTGTTTAAATGATGGGGGTAGATCAGTAAAGGATCTGGATGCCATTGTGCATTGGCCACGTGAGAGATGCAGTGTTTTTTCTTGAGGTGAGGCCCAATCAGTTCTGTGACACAGGACTCTATGCTCTAAGAGATGTCTTCATGTGTGTCCCAGAGAACAAATATCAACTGCCCCTGGAGGACCATCAACTCCATGAAAGATGCTCTTTGGTCTTCCGGAAATTTGTTAGACTTCCAATGCAAAGAGCTGATCTTGGTCATGTGTTGCAATCTGATATGTTCTAAGGTCCAGGACTACGTGCCAAGGGATGCGCTAAGCCTGGGGCAGCTGTAACCAAGGCTCATTGGGGAGGTGCCATTGCCTAAAGTCTTTATGCAATAATACAATGACGGTCTGTTATGTTCAAGATCTCCTCGTAGCTTTAATGAGAATGTAAATAGTTCTTTGTCGTTTTGGTAAAAGTTATTTTTTTTGTGATGGATTCGCACCCGCAATGAGGAATGTCATAATTTCACTATATGCAGTATCCAAATTGAGCTGCTTTGTATTGTATATACTGATAATTTATGAATAAGGTATATTTTTGCAATGAAAAATAATTTTATTTTTATTACAGTCGTCCTTGTTTATCGCCCACTGTCTTCTCTGAAATCTGCTCACCCTGCACTATCAATGCAATATTTAAAAAAAAAAGCATATTTACTAGTGGATGTCCCACAATTTTTACAATGTTGACCATTACCTTTTTATTGCAAAAATGTACTTTACTCATGTAAAAATTAATTTCATGTACATACACAAGGTACTAAAACAGTTCTGTACAGTCTTTGTAGACAATAAAAACAAACACAACTGAAATTTGACATCATTTCTGAAGAAGGGTCTAGGCCTGAAACGTCAGCCTTCCTGCTCCTCTGATGCTGCTTGGCCTGCTGTGTTCATCCAGCTCTACACCTTTGTTATCTGAAATTTGACATTCCTCAGTGCTTCCTTGCAGTTGCTAACAAAGTTATTTCTTACTCATTCAAGACTCTATTTATATACATTATGAGGTAGCGATAGGGTGTGATAACTAAATGGATCCTTGTCGTAGTTTGGCAGAAAGACTTTCCCCAGTGGCCGCAGCTGCTCTAAACTTTAGTACATCCCTCAGCACGTAGTCCTGGACCTTGGAATGTCCCAGTCTGCAAAACCTGGTCAATGTCAATTCTTTACAGTGGAAGACAGGTTTTGGGCACACCAAAGAGCAGTTTTTTCACTGTGTTGATGATCTTCCAAGCACAGTCAATGTTTCTCTCAGTGTGCATCCCAGGAAACAACCTGTAGAGCATAGAATGCTGTGTCACAGAGCTGTTTGGGACGAACTTTAACAAAAACTGCTGCATCTCTCTCCAGACCTTCTTTGCAAAAGCACAGTCCAGAAGGAGGTGTCTAACAGTCTTCCCTCATGCCACTGCTTGGAGGGAAATGTGCAGTGGTGCAGAGAGTCCGGACATACATGAAGGATCTGACATGTAGTGCCCTTCTTGCCACCATCCAAGCTACATCTTAGTGCTTGTTGGAAAGTTCTGGCAATGATGCACTCTGACAAATTACTTTGACAGTCTGCTTGGGGAACTATGCTACAGGATCAACCCTCTCCTTTTCCTGCAAGGTCTCTATTACGCTACATGCTGACACTGCCTGATGGACTTGTGGCAAACCGTTCCACGAGGTTCAACTACTTGGACCATGGAAATGAGGCCAGGTGCATTTTTTTTGTAATACAGGGTCAGGTAGAACGTCAGCACTTAGTGACATTTGGTGTTTGCGTATTGAGGGTCTACGCATAGCACACAAAGGTGGCCATCAGGATGAAGGTAGTGTTGGGTACATTTTCTGCCCCCCCACTTAACTAGAACTTTGTACATGGTGTCCCTGTCGACACAGTCCATCTTTCACCTCCAAATGAAATGGAAGATGCCTTGGGTGACTGCAGTGATACAGGTTTGGGGAATAGGCCAGACCTGTACCACATACAGTAACATTGAGTACCTCACCTGATGATCAGGTTTTTACCTGCAATAGATGGGGAATGTTACTCCCCCACCTGCCCAGTTTCTGCCTCACCTTGGTGATGATGTCCTTCAAAGTTTTGGTATATATACCCCCACCCCCTACATGTATCCAGCACCTTCGGATAAACTGACCTGGCAGTGATGGGGATAAAAGATCGGTCAGCCCAGTTCCCAAAGAACATGGTCTTGCTGTTGCTTTAATTTACTCCTGAGGCCAGTTCAAGCTGGTCGCAGATGCTCATGATTCTGCACACGGACAGTGAATCCAAGCAGAAAATGGTGACATGATCCCTGTACAGGGTGACTTTGACCTGCAGGCCTCTGCTGCCTGGAATAGTCATCACACTCCGGCTCACATCCTTCCTGATGGATTCAGCAAAAGGCTCTATACAACATGCAAACAAGGCAGAAGAGAGTGGGCAGCCCTGCCTAACTCTAGATGTGATTGGGAAACTTTGGTTGCCACCCACTAATTGAATGTGACTTAGAGCCTAGAATCATACAGCACGGACAGACCTTTCAGCCCAACTTGTCTATATGGACTAGGTTTCCTAAACTATTTGCCTTGTCTTATTTGCCTGCATTTAGCCCATATCCTAACACTGTCTAAACCTTGCCTATCCATGTATCTGTACAAATGTCTTTTAAATGTTTTAATTGTACTCGCCTTTACTACTTCCTCTGGCGGCATGTTCCATGTATGCATGACCCTCTGTGTGAGAGAGCTGCCCCTTGGGTACCTTTTAAATCTTCTTTCTCTCACCTTAAACCTACGCCCTCCAGTTTTGGACTCCCCGACCCTGCAGAAAAGATTTTTGCTATTCACCTTATCTATGCCCGTCACGGTTTTATAAACCTCTACAAGGTCATCCTCAGGGGAAAAAGTCCCAGCCTGTCCTTCTAACTCAACCCTCTAGTCTTGGTAATATCTTTGTAAATCTTTTTTGCACCCTTTCCAGTTAAATAACATCCTTCCTTTGGCAGTGCAACCAGAATTGTATGCGGTACTCTAAATATGACCTTATCAATGTCAGTACAGCCATAACATGACATCCCAATTCCTGTACTCGATGCTCTGACCGATGAAGGCAAGTGTGCCAAATGCCTTCTTTACCACCCTGTCTTCCTGTGACGCCACTTTCAAGGAACTATGTACCTATGAACACACCCCAGGCCCCCACCATAAACTGTAAGTTCTGCCCTGTTTTATCTTACCAAAATGCAACACCTCACATTTATCTAAATTTAACTCCACTGGCCCATCTGATTAGGATCCTGTTGTATGCTTGAGATAATCTTCCTTCACTGTCCACTATACCATCAATTTTGGTGTCACCCACAAACTTATTAACCATACCTCCTATATTCTCAACTAAATAGTTTATATAATTGAGGATCAACAGTGGACCCAGCACTGATCCTTGCAGCAGACTGCTGGTCACAGGCTTCCAGTCTGAATAACAATTCTCTACCATTACCATCTGTCTCCAATCATCAAGCCATGTCTGTATCCAATTGGCCAGCTCCCCCTGGATCCCATGAGATCTAACTTTATTAAGCTGTCTACTATGCCCGAACCTTGTTGAAGGTTTTGCTAAAGTCTATGTAGACAATGTTTACTGCTGTGCGTTCATCTATCTTCTTGGTCATCTCTTCAAAAAAAAACTCAATCAAGTTTGTGAGACATGTTTTTCCATGCATAAAGTCATGCTGACTACCCCTAATCAGTACTTGCCTTTCCAAATGCATGTAGGTCCTGTCTGTCAGAATCCCCTCCAACAACTTACCCACCACTGGTACACTCGCCTGTCTGTAGTTCCCTGGCTTTTCCTTGCAGCCTTTCCCAAATAATGGCACCTCACCTATGACTGTAGATGATATAAATACCTCTGCTAGGGGCCCCACAATTTCTTTCTTGCTTCGACAAGTAGTGGATGCATTTGTGGTCATATTTTGGGATTCTATAGACTCTGGAATAGTCCCTGCAGATTGGAGGGTAGATAATGTCACTCCAAGATTCAAAAAGGGAGGTAGAGAGAAAACAGGGAATTATAGACCAGTAAGCCTAACATTGGTAGTCGGGAAAATTCTCAAATCTGTTATCAAGGACTTTATAATGGGACATTTAGAAAGCAGTGGCAGGATCAGACAGGGAATGCATGGATTTATGAAGGGGAAATCATGCTTGATAAATCTGTTGAAATTCTATGAAGATGTAACTAGTAGAGTTGACAAGGGGGAGCTAGTTGATGTGGTATATTTGGACTTTCAGAAAGTGTTTGACAGAAGTCCCACATAAGAGATTATTGTGCAAGATTAAAGTGCATGGGATTGGGGGAAGTGTATTGAGATGGATAGAAAATTGGTTGGCAGAGAGGAAACGAGTAGGAATTAATGGGTCCTTTTCAAATTGGCAGGCAGTAACTAGTGGGATGCCACAGGGATTGGTGCTGGGACCGCAGCTATTCACAATATATTAATGATTTTGATGAGGGAACAAAGTGTAACATCTCAAAGTTTACAGATGATACCAAGTTGGATGGGAGGGTGAACTGTGACAGTGATGTAGATGCCTTCAGCATGGTCTGGACATGTTGGGTGAATGGGCAAATCAAAGGCATTTGTAGTGTAATTTGGATAAATGTAAGGTTATTCACTTTGGAAGCAAAAACAAGAAGGCAGATTACTACTTGAATGACTGTAAGTGTGCAGCGGGACCTGGGTGTCCTTGTGTGCCAGCCGCTGATGTTAAGCATGCAGGTGCAGCAGGCAGTAAAGAAGGCAAATAGTATGTTGGCCTTCATTGCAAGATGTTTTCAGTACAGGAGCAGTGATGTGTTGTTGCAGTTATACAGGGCCTTGGTGAGGCCACACCTAGAATATTGTGTGCCGTTTTGGTCTCCTTTTCTGAGGAAGCATGCTCTTGAGCTCGAGAGAGTGCAGCAAAGTTTTACCAGGCTGATTTCAGGGATGGTGGGACTGACGTATGAGGAGAGATTGACTAGGTTAGGATGGTTTTTGCTGGACATCAGACAAATGAGGGGGGATCCCATAGAGACTAATAAAATTCGAACAGGTCTAGACGGTAGATGCAGGGAGGATGATCCCAATGATGGATGTGTCATGAGTCTGGGTGTGTCATGGGTCAGAGTCTGAAGATTTACAGTATACCATTTAGGATGGAGATGAGACATTTCTTCACCCAGAGAGTTGGTGAGCCTGTGGAATTCATTACCACAGGAAGTAGTTGATGCCAAAACATTAAATGTATTCAAGAGGTGGCTCGATAATATAGCACTTGAGGCAAATGGGATCAAAGGTTATGGGGAGAAAGCAGGATTAGGCTGTTGAGTTAGATGATTAGCTATGTGTGATGAATGGCAGAGCAGGCTTGAAGGGCTGAATAGCCTCCTGCTGCTCCTATCTTCTATGTTTCGCACAACATCCTGGAATACACTTGATCAGGTCCCGGGAATTTATCTACTTTATGTGTTTTAATACCTCCAGCACCTCCTGTTTTGTAACGTGGACTCTTTTCAAGATATTGCTATTTATTTTCCGGAGTTCCCAAGCTGCCATGTCTTTCTCCACAGTAAGTTCTGATGCGTTTACTGGTTTATGATCCTTCACAGTTTTGACCTTCGAGTTGAATTCGGTGGGTTGATGCACAGTTTAGTATGCATATTGATACAATCAACTCCACTTTTGAACTCTGACTGCCAGTTTTTGCAAAGTATTTGATATCCTGTGAGGACAGTTGTCTGTAGTCTGTCTGGAATGATTACCTATGATCCTCGCACCTCCCAGCAAAACTGTCTGGGCCACCAACCCCGTCCCCGGTCTCTGGTTTGTAACCGCGCTCCGCGGGCTTCCATTGATGGTTGGCGAACATCACATTATTGACAGCTCTCCTAGCCAATTGGAGGATGTAGTTTGCAGGCTGTCCTATCGTAAGCAGAGGCGGCGATGTCCCATTCTGCCCAATGGGCACAGAGGAGGGTCGGAAGGTGGGTCTTGGTGCTGGTACGTCCTCCGGGTTTCACTGAGGGCAGTCGGGCTCCGTTACGGCCGCGATGAGTTTCTCACTGAGGTAGGTCGCTGCTTGGTGTTATTGAAAAGAGAGCCCTGAAAATCCCTGTTTTTTTTCCCCCCGCCTTCATGGTGGGGGTGGGGTTGTGAGGTCAGTGATCCTAAAGTGGCGTCCCCTTTGATTTCTCGTTTTTTTTTCTCCAGTTTATGTCAAATATGCGGCCTCTGTGTCGCCAGTGGGCAGTTTTTATCACTGCCCTGAGGTGAGCAGGCCGAGCGCTAACAGCGCCGTTGATAGCTTCCTACACAACGACTTGTCCTTTTAAACGCCTGAATTACCCGTAGTCTCTCAATACTTCCATCGGCATCAAGTGCCGTTATATTCGGTCTCAGTTACGCTGCGTTTGGTGTAGTAGTTAGGATTGTGCTGCGCAATGCCATCTAACCGTATGTGAGCATCGTCATTGCTGTTTTTCATTTGATTAGCCAGTATCTGTCATGTGTGGCCTCAGTACCCGACGATCTCCTGAAATTTATCGGTTAACTTGATACAAGCCACATTAACCACCGCTTTAGGATCATTAGTTGTGGATCTTCAGTTGCTGGAGGTGACATACACCCGTGCAGGGACCCTTTTGTTTGCAGACAAAAGAAGAATACCCAAGCCTTGTGAGTTTTTGAATTACCTGGGAGCTTGCAGTTCCCTGCTACGTTCTCCATAGCAACATCTGTTCAATCAGTTGACTTGCCAACCAGTCTTTTATGTTTTGTGATTTTTGTTTTTCAGATTTGACTACTTTTGTAGTAGGCTGGTTGGCTGTAACTAGTGGAGTAATTCAAGGACCAATACTTAGGCCCTAGCCGTTCACAATATTTATGTGTGTGGGATATCAATGACTTAGAGTCAGAGCATGGAATCAGATCCTTGGGTCCAACTCGTCCATGCTGACCAGACATCCTAAATTAATCCAGTCCCATTTGCCAGCATTTGGCCTATATCCCACTAAACCCTCTTTATTCATATACGCATCCAGATGCCTATTAAATGTTGTAATTGTACTAGTCTCCACCACTTCCTCTGGCAGCTCATTCCATACCGGCACTGTCTTCTGCATGAAAAGGTTGCCCCTTAGGTCCTTTTTAAATCTTTCCTCTCTCACCTTAAATCTATGCCCTCCAGTTTTGGACTCCCTCACCCTGGGAAAAGATCTTTGTCTATTTAACCTGTCACTGCCCCTTATGATTTTATAAATGTCTCTAAGGTCACCCGTCATTCTTCGACGTTCCAGGGAAAATGCAGTACCTCACATTTATCTAAATTAAACTCCATCTTTCACTATTCGGCCCATTGGCCAATCTGATCAGGATACCATTGTACTCTGAAGTAACCTTCTTCACTGTCCACTACACCTGTCTCGCTCTCCCAATTACATCGCCCCAAAGATCTGCACTTCTGTCGACTCTGGTATTGAGTTCACCGAAGACGATTAGTTTGTACACTGTAGGGACTTGAGTGAGATTCACCAAGGCTGGAGTAGAATTTCTCCTTGTCCTCAGCTGCTGCATCAATATTGTGACGTTCTGATTCCAAGCAAGGGTGAATAGGAGAGTTATTCCTCCGGGGGAGTCTTTTGAGTTGGTCCACCAGTTCGCTTTTGATGGTGAAAGCACTTCCATGGAAGTGGCTCTCTTCTTCAGCCCTGCCTTTCCAGAAAATGGTGTAGCCACCACCTTGCTTTCTGAGATAGTAGGAACTGCAGATGCTGGAGAATCTGAAATAACAAGGTGTAGAGCTGGATGAACACAGCAGGCCAAGCAGCATCAGAGGAGCAGGAAGGCTGACGTTTCGGGCCTAGACCCTTCTTCAGAAATAGGGGAGGGGAGGGGCGTTCTGAAATAAATAGGGAGAGAGGGGGAGGCGGATAGAAGATGGATAGAGGAGAAGATAGGTGGAGAGGAGACAGACCGGTCAAAGAAGCAGGTATGGAGCCAGTAAAGGTGAGTGTAGGTGGGGAGGTAGGGAGGAGATTGACCTGTCCATCCTCCCTGGACTGACCTAGGGGGCGGGATGAGGTTAGTAGGTAGGAGATGGGGGTGTGGCTTGAGGTGGGAGGAGGGGATAGGTGCGAGGAAGGACAGGTTAGGGAGGTGGGGACGAGTTGGGCTGGTTTTGGGATGCGGTAGGGGGAGGGGAGATTTTGAAGCTTATGAATTCCACATTGGTACCATTGGGCTGCAGGGTTCCCAAGCGGAATATGAGTTGCTGTTCCTGCAACCTTCGGGTAGCATCGTTGTGGCACTGCAGGAGGCCCAGGATGGACATGTCGTCTGCGGAATGGGAGGGGGAGTTGAAATGGTTCACGACTGTGAGGTGCAGTTGTTTAGTGCGAACCAAGCATAGATGTTCTGCAAAGCGGTCCCCAAGCCTCCGCTTGGTTTCCCCGATGTAGAAGAGGCCACAATGGGAACAGCGGATGCAATATACCACATTAGCAGATGTGCAAGTGAACATCTGCTTGATGTGTAAAGTCTTCTTGGGGCCTGGGATGGGGTTTGAGGGGGGAGGTGTAGGGGCAGGGGCAGGTGTAGCACTTCCTGCGGTTGCAGGGAAAAGTGCCAGGTGAGGTGGGGCTGGAGGGGAGTGTGGAGCGGACAAGGGAGTCACGGAGAGAGTGGTCCCTCCGGAAGGCAGATAAGGGTGGGGAGGGAAAAATGTCTTTGGTGGTGGGGTCGGATTGCAGCTGGCGGAAGTGTCGGAGGATGATGCGTTGGATCCGGAGGTTGGTGGGGTGGTACGTGAGGATGAGGGGGATTCAGTTTTGGTTCTTATTGTGGGGACGGGGTGTGAGGGATGAGTTGCGGGAAATGCGGGAGACACGGTCGACCACCTCTTTGACAGGTCTGTCTCCTCTCCACCTGTCTTCTCCTCTATCCATCTTCTATCCGCCTCCCCCTCTCTCCCTATTTATTTCAGAACCCCCTTCCCCTCCCCCATTTCTGAAGAAGGGTCTAGGCCCGAAACGTCAGCCTTCCTGCTCCTCTGATGCTGCTTGGCCTGCTGTGTTCATCCAGCTCTACACCTTGCTTTCTGATCTGTGCTTCCCTGCCCGCTGGGTTTCACTCAGGGCGGCAATGTCAATATCATAGCGCCTGAGTTCCAGGCAATAATGGCAGTGTGGCATTCCGGTCTGTCACCGGTGGGACTGTTCATAAGAGTCCTGACGTTGCGGGTCCCGAATTTCATCCTGAGGGTTTGGAAGATGCCTGTGTGAGAATTCTTTTAATATGGGTAAACTGTTGCACACCGGTTACTACAAGGTCTTGGTGAGGTGGCGAAAGTACGTGGGGAGATGGAGGGGTGTGGGGAGAGCGTCCAAGACAACTGAAGACCAGGCACTACTGTTTGGCCTTAGATTGCCTACACTCCACCTCAGGCAAATGGTTTGGCACTGGGCAGCATCTCACGCTGAGTTAATGCAAGATGTGAGGTGAGGAGAGTCAGAGGAAGCGGAGAGGACATGAAAGACAGCATGGTTGCTGCCATTTTGCTTGTCATTCTCAGTCTGTGATTGTGAAATCACAGGACTTGGGGGTGGGGCTTTGTAAGATCGCTGGGGAGGGGGATAGCATTATAACAGATAAGAGAACTAACAGTGACCTGTCATGGATAATGTGAAGTAGCTCCAGTGACTTAATCAAGATATCTAACAATAAAATCTGTCTGTATGGCTATGACATAATTTAACTATTAAATATTTAGTTCCTTTTACTTTTGATCATACTTTATTCTAAATTGTCTAACATCTTAATTTCAATTTTTCTTTTCAATCCATGTAGCTCCCCTGCAAATATCAGCTGGATAGGACCACAAGTTTCGAATTGATGATTTTCATTTTTGCAATAAATCGTGGAATGACTATGGCACATTAGGACAGTTGACCTAACATGTTCCTTCCAGCTTGCTGCTCTAACAAGGACTGAATCTGCCTCCACCACGCTCGCTCTCTGGCAGTGTATTCCAGATCAGAACCACTTGCAGTGTAAAGAGTTTCTCCTTATGTTGCTGTTGGCTAATATGCCCAAATCTAAGTTGTGTAATCGGAGCAGTTTCTTTCTAATATTTAGCCATTTCTGTCTAGACTTCTGAGTTTTGAACGCTTCTTTCAAATTTCCTCCTTTTTTTTTCCTCAGGAGAGTACCCATTTTTTTTCTAATCCATCATGTAACTGAAATCTCATATTCCTGGAGCCATTCTTGTAAATTTTCCCTGTGCCAGCTCTAAAGGCTTCACATTCTTCCTGCCTTTGTAACGTGCAGCAGCTAGAGTCAACCTTGTTCTCTAAATATTCTAATTCTCCTCATGTCTTAAGGTCAAAGTAGGTTGTTCAGCACTTTTGAGTCTGCTCTCCCAATCCATGATATCATGGCAAATGTGATATTGCTCAACTCAACTTTTCTGCCTTCTCCCCATAACATTTGATTCATTTGCTGATTAAAAATCTGCCTACTGCAGTCTTTAATATACTCCATGACCCAGAGTTTACAGCTGTCTGGTAAAGAATTCCAACTGATCACTCTCCCATGAGAGAGATAATTCCTCCTTATCTGTTTTAAATTGCCAACCCCTTACTCCGTGATTATGCCCTCTGGTCTTAGACTTTACTGCAAGGGAGAACAATCTCTTAGCATTTTGTGTTAAATGTTCTAACTATCTTGCATGTTTCAATAAGATGTCTCGTTCTTCTAAACTCCAATGAGTACAGACTCAACCTATTTAACCTCCTCATTAGAAAATCCCTTCATGTCTGGGATCAACCCAGAGATCTTTCACTGGACTGCTGCCAATGGCAGTACATCTTTCCTTACAACTGGATGGACAGTATACCTCAATTTGAAGATGAGACTTTATCTTCACAAGGTGCTAAGTCGTACCAACACTATATTGATTTGTATTTGTGAAGATTAAGATAAAGCAGGTAATTTCCCTTGTTGTTTTCCTTGTCATCAGCCTCAGCTCAGTCTGGTAACCGTTGTCCTTCAGAGGTTGGTCATTATTGTGGTTGGTTGGTTTGCCGAGCTGGTTCGTTGTTCTGCAGACGTTTCATTACTCTACTGGGTAACATCACAGTGCAGCCTCCGATGAAGCGCTGTTGTGTTTTCCCGCCTGTCATTTTAAACTCTGGTGTCCGTTGAGCTGGATTACCTCACTTCCGGTTTTCCTTCGCAAGGGAGTGTATATGGGGTCTAGCTCTGTGTGTTTATTGATAGCTTTCTTAGTGGAGAGCCAGGCTTCTAGGAATTCCTGTGTTTGTCTCTGCTTTGTCTGTCCCAGGATCCTGCACGGGAATTCCTAGAAGCCTGGTTCTCCACTAAGAGAGCCATCAATAAACACACAGAGCTAGACTCCATTTACACTCCCTTGCGAAGGAAGACCGGAAGTGAGGTAATCCAGCTCAACGGACACCAGAGTTTAAATGACAGGCGGGAAAACACAACAGCGTTTCATCGGAGGCTGCGCTGATGATGCTACCCAGGAGGGTAATGAAACGTCTGCGGAACAACAAACCAGCTCGGCGAGCCAACGCACTACAATATCCACACCTGGGGTACAAATCTACTCAAACCTTTAAAGGTTGGTCAGTAGGCAGTACTGCTGAGGCACTCTTTTCAATGGACATTGAAGTCCGAATCTTTTTCTTTTGAACTGTCTTCCATATCAAGTTGGCTTCATTTTCTTTTTTGCCGTTGTCTTTTATCTAAAACTCACATTAAAGAAATTCTGCAGGCTTCTGTGATCCTACAATCAATCAAGCTAAGTTTCAGTCAGATCTGATTTGTGCTGTCCGATGGGATCATGACACTAGGAAATGAAGTGCTTGAGTAAATACTTGCCCTGTGACCACACCATTTTGCACTTCATCCCCTTCACTCTGCGTTAATTATTTATTTCCATTTTACAGATGACATAATGCTGGATAATTCCACTGCTTTATTTTTAATTTTAGACTTCCTGTATTCAATCTTTTTATTGATTTGTTGAATTGTAACTTAAGAAGCTTGAGTGAAAAAATTGAAGCTTTTTATTGTCTGGATGTTTTATTAGAATCCTATAAAGTGGCTTTTTAAATAAATTATTTAGATTCTTTATAAAATCAGTATCTAAATTTTGTATGTATACCAAAGTATTAACTGTAATGACTATAGGTTTCACTTGTACCTCCAATGGGAATGTGGCGAAATTAGTGCAAATATTATGGGATCCATGGCTGTTAACTTCAAAAGATTTTGTATAATGTGCTTTAGTAAAACTGCATTTGCTGTTTATATGGCTTAAACATTTGGATTTGAGTAGCTATTTATCAAAAGGCTAAGAAAATTTTAAATTTTTTCCCTCTTTCTTTCAGAACTGAGCTTGCCATAGATAAGTCCAAAAGGAAAAAACGTCGAGAATTAACAGAAGAACAGAAGCAGGAGATTAAAGAAGCTTTTGACTTATTTGATACTGATAAAGATGAAGCGATAGATTATCATGAATTAAAGGTACACTTTGGTTTGAATGAATTTTGATAGTTGAGTACTGTGTATCAAGGAGTGTTATTGTTAATACCTCAGTTGTTTGATTTGTAGATTTATCCAAATTAATCAGATTTTTCGGGCTGTTGGTAATTATGTCATCTTCTGTAGAAAATGCATACTGTACAGTTACTGAAAATTTTACAGCAGGAGAATACATCTCCTTATTTATTCATGCAGTAATGTTAACAAATACCACCAGAAAGCTGAATCTCCTGCTATGTTAACAATTCCCATGTAATCTGGAAAGCCATGACCAACTTTCTTTACAAAATAAATCCTGCATTTACTGTAGTTTTGTTTAAAAGCCCAAGGAATTGATTTGTCAATTCCTAACTTGTCACCGTTACACCACTATCTACTTAATTTTTTAAAAATGGATCAGGCATTACTAAATTTGTAGATTGACATAATGATTCAAAAATGGTTGCTTGGTAATTTTTTGAGCTGACAGTCTTCAAATCCTTTTATTAGGTGGAGTGAAGCATCATCATTCAACATCTGATGTTGCATGCCTTCACTAAAATTTTGTTTTTCTTTCTAAATTTAAAAGTCAAATACTGTTACTTTTTCTTTCTCCAACCCACCCCACCGCTATTTTTTTTGTTTGAAAAACATCTTGTAAAAATTAGTAATTAAGGTGATAGTCTCTTGAGAAAGTTGGTTTCGTTTGAAAAGCTAGTTAAACTCCAATTCCAATGTAATTCAGATGAATATTATTAACTAATTTGTAATGTAATTGCTAATTAAAATATAAATAACTACATTTATATATCAATTTATTTCTTGCTTCAAGAATGGTTCAAAATGTATTGGAATAAATTTTTTTTTTCAATAGAAAGATCCTACCCCTTCACAAGGGAACTAGAAGGTGGATCTTGTGGGCTCAAACAATTCTGGGCTCTTTGAAAATGTTTCTTGCAATTTCTGATAAAATTAAAACAATACTTTTTCCATTTAGTATCTGCTCTCAATTCAATTTACAATTTCTATCTCTTTGCTCTTCAAAACAAGAAATTAGTCACAGTCAGTCTGGAATATGATTTCTAAACCTTTTTAGATACCAGATACAGGAGCAGAATTAGGTAATTTGGCCCATCGAGTCAGCTGTGCTGTTCAATAATGGCTAATAAATTGATTTTAAAACAAGACCACATTTTAAAATTTTAACTGAATAAGGCAATAGCATTGTTTTTAAAGCTGTAATCTGGGTAAAACCAAGTACTTTGAAAAATTTAAATAGAGCAGCTGCTTTACACAGGTGCACAAACTTTATCCAAAATAAATCCGTACTAAATTTTTACATATAATTAAAAGGTTTCCCAGTTCAGGATAGACAATCTTAAATTGAAATGAACACAAGCTTTCTCTTGTGCAAAATAAAAATATTGATCCAAAAGTTTCAAGATTTATTTAGATGATGCTTTCAGCTTGCAAGTTCAAGGATCATTCACATTGTTCAATTAGTTCAGAGGAAATAAATGAAACTAGTCATCCTTCAAAATAGTGACTATATATGCATGAAGAAAACAATTTTAAATTGAGTAGCGTATACGGTGTGGGAAAAGCATTTGTGGTGTATGCTAGAGGGATTGTAATTAGAGTGCAGGGGATTCAGTAGCTTTTTAGCTCTTTAGGACAGTGGGTCATGCATATCACAGGCACTCTGCGTAAAGCAGATTTTATTTGGTTGGGAAGCATCCCCATATTCGATGATCTCAAAATGTTATTTAAAAGGAACATGCTGCAAACACTTCTCAGTCTGTTACTCAGAATAACTTTACCTGTCTGCTTTCACTTCTGTTCCTGACCCTTTTTCTTCAAAAAAAATCTCCAATGTTCACATGCCATGAGATCTGCTGTAGTGATATGCTACACTCCTCTGTCTTGTGCCTTCCGTATGCATCAGCCCATTGTTTTATCAATCCTATTGCATTATTTTCCTGTTCCACTTTCTTTCATCCTTTGTATTTTTAATGTAACATTTCATTGTAAATTTTCAGTAAATGTTATTGGTTTGACATTTTGCAAATGGTTCCAGAATGTTTGAGCATAATTTCCTGCACATACGTTCTTGGATGGTATTCCTTTTTCTTTTGTCTGTTTTTGTAGCTGTTCTATGTTTGGATGCCCTGCTTGGTTTCTGCCTTTTATTGGAAGTGATACAAATACACTATTGCCTCTTTTACGAGAATCTCCGTATTTTGGTGCCTGAAATGAGCACTGTACTAGTACAGTTTGAACTTACCATTTGCTAGTGCAATTCCTTTAAATCAGTTGCTAGGAATTTTAAAAACTCTTTTAAAAACATGACCCATCTCTATACCGATCATAATTCTGACCAAATCATGGCCTTGTCCTGCTCACTGAATGGAACAAATCGATATGCAAAAACGAGGATGATGTGATCCATGTCACAGTGGAATTGGTGAATTCTGTATTAGCCAGAGATAGCAAGAACTGCAGATGATGGAGTCCGAGATAAGTGTGGAGCTGAAGGAACACAGCAAGCCAGGAGAGGAGCAGGAAAGTTGACGTTTCGGGTCAGAAATGGGGAGAGGGTAGGGAGCTCAGAAATAAATAGAGAGGAGAGGTGGGGATGGCGATAGGTGAGTGCAGGTAGGGAGTGGTGAGGGGTGGATAGGTGGGAGAGAAAATGGACAAGCTGTGGAGCTCCACACTGTATTATCTCATCTTCCTCTGTTAGCAATACACTTCCTGTCAGAGCTTATCCTACCTGAAAACTACACTTGCCACAGGTCCCAATAGTAGTTTATGACTGTAACATTTGAGTCATATGGAATGTGTCTGTGTGTAACTTGGGAATTAGGTTTTAAGGTTCTATGTTTTTCAAAATCAATCTGTTCAGACATGTTATATCTTACATATCTAGGGCAGGTGGGATGTCTGGCCCAAAAGTAGGGATGCTACTGCTGTGCCACAAGACCCTTGAGTTTTAGGTTTTTAGCAATGTTAATTAGGTCATTGTTGATTAATTGCTTGGTGACTGTATAAGCACTAAGTGTATGCTTTATTAATTGGCGTCACCCTATCTTGGCAAAATATCTATGAAGTTGGTAAAATAAGATAGACAAGCTTTTAAACAAGGGATGAGCTCACAAATGGTTATCATATAAAATGAATGTGGAGACAATAGGAAGTAATATCACTAAGATGATCATCAGTCCTTCTTAAGAGTACTCTGGAACTGAGCATATATTGAGGTAATTTGAGATTGATAATGCACTGAGCCAATGCATGTTCAGGATGCCTTTGATTATGCAGAGGGAGCAGTGGACAATTGGAGTTGGTAAACTCTGGGTTTTAGTGGTTCAGGAAACAAAGTTTGAAGACAAAACTTCAACCAACCTAAGTTTCTCAATCTGGCATCCTGAAGTAGATGGAATGTAATGTCAGTACTTGTAAGAATTTCTTTTATGCATAAGTTATAATAACTTATTCTTTAATTCTGTGAAACTTTATGAAAACATCTCTACCTGGAATGGGTCTCGTAACTAACAAAAACTAGTACATTTTAAAGTTTGTTCTCAAATTCAGCCTATACTTGCAATAGACTCTGGTCTTATGATTGAAGTGAATCCCAAAATCTTAACTCTTTGCTTAGGGTCCATCTTTAGGTTTACTTGAGACAAGTTTGGTTTCTATTAACTTTGTCAATCTGTTTCAACATCCCTTTAACGTTACTGAAGTCTTGATTCTGTTGGATATGTCTTTAGTTGAAATAGTAATTTCTCTAGTAAGATTACATGGTGCTGGATTTCTGTCCTTTTTTCTCTCCACACTTTCAATTTTAACAATTGTAATGGACTTGGTCTAACATCACTAGAGGCAGAGGTATATTGTAAAGGCCAGTGGCAGGCTGGAAGATCAAGACGTTTTTAAACATCAACAAAAGGTTACTAAAAAAGTTTTTAAAAAAGCAAGGGTAAATTTTAAAAGAAAACTAGCACAAAATATAAAAATGGATAGCAAAGGCTTTTGCAAGACTGTACAAGAGTAGCTGAAGTGAATGTTGGTCTTTTTGGAGGATGACACTGGGGTGTTACTAGCGGGGAACATTTAAATAGGGGAGGACACCAAATCAATATTTTGCCTCCTTTTTTTTTCCAGTGGAGGACACGAGTACAATCTCAATAAGGCAGAGGTTATAGAAAAAGAGGAACTTAAAACAATTGTCATCACTAAGGAAAAAGTACTGAGCAAGCTATTGGGAGTGAAGACAGTTAAGTCCCCAGAGTCTGATGGCCTATGTATTGGGGTCATAAAGGAAGCAGCAGCAGAAAGAGTTGATTGATTAGTTATAATATTTCAAAATTTCCCTGGATGCTGGAGATTCCAATGGATTGTAAAATACTAAAATAACAATCTTATTTAAAAAGGTAAGGAGGCAGAGAGTAAGAAAAGGTAGGTTTGGTTAATTTAACACCTGTCATTGGGGAATTGTTAGAATTCCATTATTGAGAAAATAATAGGATATGTGAGATGTCAGAACACAATCCATCAGAAGAAATATGGTTTTATGAAGGGTAAATAACGTTGACTAATTTGTTAGAGTTCTTCAAAGATGTGACTAGCAAAATGAATAATGGGGATCCTGTGGATGTAGTACATCTGGACTTCTAGAAGGCATTTGGTAAGGTGCTACACAAAAGGTTAATACACAAATTAAGATCACATTGGGTTGGGGTAATTTATCAACTTGGGTAGAGAATGGGTTAACCAATAGAAAGCATAGAGATGGGATAAGTGGGTCTTTTACCGGTTGGCAAAATGTAACTAGTGGAGTGTCACAGGGTTTACTCTTTGGGTACCAACGATTGGTGGCCTGGGTGATTGCATCAGAGGCCGAGCATTCCGTACACCTTTATTGTGATAGGGCTTTAAGATCTGGACATTTTTCTTTCCTTTTGGCTATGTTTCTTTTATTTCCCCTGTTGTCTTTTTTTACGTCTGGTTTTTGTAACAGCAGAGAATGGTGACTTTGTACACTTTTCACTCTACTTCTGTATTCCTATACCTGAGTACATGTGACAATAAAATCTAATTATAAAACTATATTAATGACTTGGAAGCGGGGATAGAAAGTACAAAGCCAGTTTTGCAGATGACACTGAAATAGATTGGAAAAGTAAGTTGCAATGTAGAAATAAAACATTTACAAGTGGGTATAGATAGGTTAGGTGATGTGTGTTTGGCAGATGAAGTTATAACATGATTAAATGTGAAGTTATCCACTTGGGTCAGAGGAATAGAAAGACAACTTGTTATCTAAATGGAGAGAAAATTCAGTGCAGAGGGATCTGGTGTCTTCATTTATGAATTACAAATACTTAGTATGCAGGTACTGCAGTTAATAAAGAAGTCAAATTGAATCTTGGCATTTTATTGCTAAAGGAATACAGTAGAAAAACAAGGAACTGTTGCTGCAACTGAACAATGTAAGATACTAAAAGGAATTGACAAAGTAGACATATAGCAGATGTTAAGGCCGTGATGAGATCAGCCACTAATGGATAACTTCAGTGTGACTACCACAGTTACATCAGCAATTAAACAATCATTTAAAATTAACATCATGGCTAAACAGGTCACATCCATTTCTCTTGATGAGCTCTTAAATAATGTATCTTCTGGGAGAGTTTTCTTTCACCTATCACCAGTGACTGAGCTCACCATATATCTCTTAAGAATATTAATTTGTTTGCCTAATTTAAAAGACAAATATGGAAACTTCACCCTTAAACCAAAATTCCTATAGTTCTTCGCTTTCATCTTCTCCAATAGTGGATGCAATTTAAAGCTCAGAGATAGCAAGAACTGCAGATGCTGGAGTCAGAGATAACAGTGTGGAGCTGGAGGAACACAGCAGTCTAGGCAGCAACAGAGGAGCAGGAAAGTTGACGTTTTGGGTCGGGACCCT
>NC_063334.1:86344162-86424309 GCF_021869965.1 Rhincodon typus
GGGTCCTGACCCGAAACGTCAACTTTCCTGCTCCTCTGATGCCGCCTGGCCTGCTGTGTTCCTCCAGCTCCACACTGTTATCTCTGCAATTTAAAGCTATTGGTTTGTATAAGCTCCCCCTGCTGGTACAGCATTTTCTGAAATTGCTATGCATTACCACAAATACTAGTTTTGGCTGTTAATTTCCAACATATGGCCTTCATATCTTTTATCTTGACAAATAATGTCTTGATCTCCTTGATTCATATTTGACCTTCGAATGTCTTTTAACTGAGGAATGTCTTTTCTTTTCCCCGTTATCTTTCTCTGTATTCATTATCAGATCCCTTCTCTCAAGCGTCTCTGTGGGTTTGCAAACTGTGTTCTGCTACTACTTGTATGTTTGTGACAATTCAGAAATCATCCATTATTGCAGCTGCTCTTCTCTTAAAACTTTGTTTTGCATTATAGGATCTTTCTTTTGTAAAATGATACTGTTCTAAAATTATCCACTCCATCTATCAAATCACTTCTTTTGCAAGTTTCACAGAAGTCTGATTTATGGTTCTTTTAGATTTCTCAACTTTGCCTGTAATCTTCTGAAACTAGCTCATAGTTGTAAATGCATGTGTTCTTCGCTATCGTAATCCGATTTTGTATCTAAAAGTGATGCATATATTTTTAATGCCTTCCCCATGCACTATGTTAAAACTGAATTACCTTGTAACTATTTTAACTTTGTAGCAATTTGGCTTACTGACAAAATACACCTGCGCTCATTCCTTAAAAAATCCAAATAAGAATTAACTTGAGTTTTTTTTCCCTGTTGTTCTCTGGTTGGAATAATATTCTTTGTCAATCTCATTTCCACACATTTTAATCTTTCCAGAATTCAGGATTTTACATTTTGAAACCTATTTTCATGTTCTCTTGATGCTTGTAATTCTATGAAGGTTTTGCATTTCTTCCAATTTCTATTTGTTTCATTTTGCAACTGAATCCTAGCTAATTCAACATACTTACTATCTAGATTACTCTTTCAAGCGTTGAACCAATTATTCAAGAATTTTTAGTTCCCAGCTATTTTCAACTTGCAGGTAATCATAGATTCCCTGTTGTAAAGCAATTGCATGTGGCTCTTCCAGTTTGAGAGACACTTCAGCAACAGAAATAGGCAAGTTAAGATTTGCTAATGATGACCGTGAAACCACTGATGATTTGCTAGGAAAAACCATCAAGTTCACTAATATCTTTCGGGAAAGGAAGTCTCCCACCTTTTACCTGGTCTAGCCTACAGATGATTTACAGCAATATGGTTGACTCTTAATCGCCTTCTGCTGAGACTTTGCAGTGATTGATATGACGAGGTGGCTTGCGAGGCAATTTCAAAGAAATGAAACTGGATGGACCATCTGGCTTCGACCTCGGCACTAAAATCAACCATGGCAAAAAGAACCTTGCAAAGTCCTCCTTGCTAATATCTGGGGGCTAGTGGGAGACATAACTCGCAGACTAGTCAAGAAACAGTCTGACATAGTCATACCCACAGAATCATACCTTACAGTGACCCAGATACCACCATCACGACCCACAAGTTCATCCTGTCCCAACAGCAAGACAGACCTAGCAGACATGCCTGGATCATCTACTTGACACCTCTGAGCTGAAGAACATTGTAAATGCTTTAGCTTTGTCTTTTGCACTAATGTACTGGGTTAATGTCATTTGAGGATGGGGATATTTGTGGAACAGCATCCTCTGATGAATTGTTGAATTGTCCATTGCCATTGACTAGGTGTGGCAGGACTGCCAAGCTCAGATGTGATCCATTGATTGAGAATTGCTTAGCCTTGTCTTATTTCCTGCTTTTGCTGTTTGGCATGCAAGTAGTCCTGTTTGCTAGCCACCAAGTTGATACCTCATTTTAGATGTACTTGGTGCTGCTCCTGACATGGCCTTCTGTTCTCTTGAATGAAGGTTGATCCTCTGATTTGATTTCATGGACAGATGTATTTACAGCAGACAAATGTAAGGAGATCAAATTAGTATTTTCCCTCATGTTGGTTCCCATATTCCCTGTTGCAGACTCAGTCAACACTTGTGTCTTTTAGAACTTAATGAGCTTAGTTAGTAGGGTTGCTACTGAGCCACCCAGTGATCGACATTGTATTCTGGGTGGGGGACTTCATTCTACTTCCTTGCTATTCTCAGTGCTTCTTCCAAGTGCTGGTCAACGTGGGGAGTCCTGAATCATCACCTGTGAATAGAGTGTTATGTGGAAATCAGCAAAAGGTTTTCTTTCTAATTTGATCTGATGCCATGTGGCTTCACAGTTCAGAGTCTGTTGGGGATTGCTAGGGTAACCCCCCCCCCCCCCCCCCAATTCTTTACTAATGTGTTGCCACCTCTGCATCTGTTCTGCTGGTGGGATAGGATGTACGTTGGGGTGCTGTTGCCTAGGATATAGGCATACTTACAAAACCAACTTTACAGACAATTTTGTGCTGTTACTTGACTAGCATATGTTGCTAAGGAGGACTTTGCATCTGTGGGCTAGTACCAAAATTGGGAGATGTATTTCCCAAGGAATACCAGGCTGTATGCCTAGTATATGGTTGGGACTGATTTCACCTCTCTGCTGGGTTTAATTGTCATAATGCTTTGCTCTGATGAGGACACCTATTAAATCAGTCATTTAGGCTTCCATAAATCCTTAACAGATATGTCCAGTCACAAAAACTGTCGCTGACACCAAAGATGATTGATCTACCTTAATTTGAACCTAGATAGCATGACTATGCGTCTTCATTGGCCATTTCCCATTCTGCATTGCTAGTGGTTATGCCAAACATCTTGCAAGAAATCTGAGCATGACAATGGAACACTATTGGTTAAGTATAAACAAATGAATAGCTTGACCCAAGTTTCAGGCTTCTGTTTCCGATTATTGAAAGAAATCAGGTGCTAGAATTGAATACAGAAGAACTGATTCATGCTAGTTCCACTGACTTTTTTTCTATATACATAGAAGCATAATCATTCTGCTTTCTGTAATCTCTGATCTGGAATTATGAACTAAAATTGACAAAGCATGTTGATTGAACTTTGATCAAGCTACATTCCTTGACAAAAGTCTTTACTACCTCAAGTAAACACTTACATGTAATGTGTAAATTGAGTATTTTGTCACTTTTGAACAAAGTCTCCAATCTTTAGGTCATAGTACAATGCAGATTGTGGCTCATTTTCAATTACAGTACATTTTCTACATGAAGATAATGTGACTTGTTTTGCTTCAGAGTACCTAATGCAATTTTGGGCTGTTCTTGCACTTTGTTCATGGAATGAAGAATACATTATCTACATTAGGTTGGAGAGGTAGTATGCATCTTTTAAAAACATTTTTCAATAGTACAATCTGCTAGAAAATGAGGAAAATTTTTAATGATGGTCAGAAAGATTACATTTAGTTTTGACAGTATATTGTCAATGTTTTAGAATTATCAATAATATTTTTAACTGCGTTAGGTTGCAATGAGAGCCCTGGGATTTGACGTGAAGAAGGCTGATGTGCTGAAGATCCTGAGAGATTATGATCGGAATGGCACAGGCAAAATTTCTTTTGAGGATTTCAATGAAGTTGGTAATATTGCTCTTAAGATTTTGCATATTGGTAATGTTTTCAGTCCTGATCTAGAAAGTTCACATTGAAACTCTTAGGAATATAAAATAATGGAATTTTCCTGTAGAGTCGTAAGAGATGTACAGCACAGAAACAGACCCTTCGGTCCAATTTGTCCTCACTGACCAGATATCCTAAATTAATCTGGTCCCATTTGCCAGCATTTGGCCCATTTCTCTCTCAAACCCTTCCTATATATATATATCCGTCCAGATACATTTTAAAAGTTGTCATTGTATCAGCCTCTGGACCCGAAATGTTAACTCTGATTTTTTTTTTCCACAGATGCCGCCAGACCTGCTGAGCTTTTCCAGCAACTTCTGTTTTTGTTCCTAATTTACAGCATCCGCAGCCCTTTCAGATTCTTTGTTAGTGTATGTTTTTATGTTTGTGTGGATCTCTTGATCAACCTGAATATCTGATCAACTGGTGCACACAGTCCCAGGTGCCAGCTAATGAAAAGTTTGCTCTACTTTGACATCATTTAATGTAGATTACTTCGGTTTGTATTCTTTTTATATAGTGGTCTCTCAATGGTAATAGGTTACAGAGACCATAGTGATAAACTTTTAAATCTTGCAAGCCCAGATTTAAAATATTAAATTGCACAGCACTTTTTAAATGCATTTTGTCAAATTTAGTCTTTTAATTTTGTATTAAATATACTATTTGCGATTTGTTTCTTTTTCTGATTAGTGACTGACTGGATTTTGGATAGAGATCCACGGGAAGAGATGCTGAAAGCATTCAAACTATTCGATGATGATGACTCTGGGAAAATCAATCTTCGAAATTTACGTCGTGTTGCAAGGGAGCTTGGTGAAAACATGACTGATGAAGAGCTGCGTGCAATGATTGATGAATTTGATAAGGATGGAGATGGAGAAAGTAAGTGAATTATTATTAGCGTACAGTGACCTCCTAAATATTTTTACCAGTGCAGAGAATTTTAATCTAAAAGGCAGGAGTAAATAATTGGGCCCTTTTTAATCCCACTGAGAGAATTCTCATCAGAGTTAAGAAGCTGTTGCTGTTTTTTTATTTTAAGTTTCTAGATTCCACCACAAAAGATAGTGTCTTTCTCTCGCACCTTGTCATGACCTCTCCGGATCTTCTGTCTCAATCAAGGTGCCCCTTGCTCTTCTGAGTTCCAGCAGATATAGAGCTACCGTCTTGTGACCTATTTATTCCAGGGATTAGTCTATTGGAATACTTCCCGTGATTCCTATTGAGTTCAGTCTTGTTTAATCTCTGTGGTATACTAGGTCAGATGCTGCTTGATGTCAAGAGCAGCCATACTCTAATCACTTTTGGAATTCAGCTCTTTTATCTGTTTTGGCAAATGCTATAATGAAGTTGGCTCGGAAGCCGAGTAGCCCTTGTAGAACACAAATTAAGTGTCAATGAACAGACATGACTGTGTAAGTATCACCTGATGGTACTATCAGTGACATCTTCCATCATTTAGCTGACGATCAAAATTGCAAGGGCATGTCATGACAAATTTGGATTTGTGTCTCATCTTGTGGACTGAACATACCCTGGACGGTTTTCCACATTGTTGGATAGATGCCACTGTTGTAGCTCAAACAGGGACATGGCTAATTCTGAAGTGCAAGTTGTTAGTCTTGCTGTATCTGCATGTTAACTTTGATTTCCAAACAAGGACACACTTTATTATTTAGATGAGGGAGAAATCTGCTTTTCTGTTTTCCCACCAATATGACCATAAGTTATTGTAGCAGAATTAGGTCACTCGGCTCATCAGGTCTGCTCTGCCATTTGATCGTGGCTGATGTTTGTTTCTCCACCCCATTCTCCTGCTTTCTTCCCATAACCCTTCATTCCCTGACTAATTAAGAACCTATCTGTCTTTGTCTTAAATACACTGAATGATGGCCTCCACAACCTTCTGTGGCAATGAGTTCCACAAATTAACCATCCTCTGGCTGAATAAATTCCTCCTCATTTCAGTTCTAAAGGGTTGTCCCTTCACCCTGAAGCTGTGCCGTCAAGCCCTAGTCTCTCCCAGAGGAAACATCGTCTCCACATCCAATCTATCCAGGCCTCTCAGTATTCTGTAAGTTCTAATGAGACCCCCCCCCACCCAGTCTTTCTGAATTCCATTGAGTCCAAACCAAGAGTCCTCAACTGCGCCTCAATTATGATTAAACCCTTCATCTCTGGGATCATTCTTGTAAACCTCTTCTGGACCCCCTCCAATGCCAGCACATCTTTCCTTGGGCACAAAACTGCTCACGATATTCCAAATGCGGTCTGACCTGAGTGTTATACAGCCTCAGCAGTGCATTCTTGCTAACGTTGCATTTCCCTTCCTAACTGCCAAATGAACCTGCATGTCAACCTTAAAAGAATCCTAAACTGGGACTCCCAAGTCCCTTTGTGCATCAGATTTCCGAAGCCTTTCCTCGTTTAAAAAACAGTCTATTCCTCTTATTATCAAAGTGCAGACTCCCACATTTTCCCTTTATTGTATCCCATCTGCCACTTGCCCACTCCCACTCTCTGAGCCTGTCCAAGTCCTTCTGTGCTCCTCACCTTCTGAACGCTACCTGCCCCTCCAACTATCTTTTGCGTCATCTGCAAACTTGGCAACAATGTCCTCCGTTTCTGCATCCAGATTGCAGATGTTCAATGTGAATAGTTATGGTCTCAACACTGACTGCTATCGAACTCCACTAGTCACTGGCTGCCATCCTTCAAAAAGTCCCTTTTATCCCTATGTTCTGACTTCTGACAGTCAGCCAATCCTCTATGCTGGTCAGTACTTTGCCCTCTAACACTGTAGCCACTTATCTTATTTATTAATGTAGATTATAAATAGCTGGTACCTCACCCCACTGGGTTGAAGCCTGCCAACCTGAAAATGACCGCTTTATTTCTATTCTGTATTCTGTCTGTTTACTGAATCCAAACCGATGTCAGTATACTATCCCATATAGAACAGCTGCTTTCCAAGATGTCATTCTGAATGTTTTTGAAAATCCACCAACACTCCAACCGCTGATTGTTCCTTTACTATCTTACCAGTTGCAATATCACACACAAATTAATGGATTTGTTAAAATACAATTTCTCTTTCATTTATTCCCTGCAATATCTAAAAATTCATATTGTGATTTTATTTTATTGCTCTGATTATTGTATAATTTCTTAATGGATTCATGGGTTTTTTACCGATTTTTTTTGCTAGCTAGGCTATAGTACCCTGTTTAAATTCTACCCTTGCTTGAATAACAGGTATATTTCTCCTGCCTTAATCCATGGAGACTGTTCTAGAATCAAGGAAATTGTGGATGATCAAAACCAGTACATCTTTGATTTTTTGTAGTCACATCTTTTTTAAACTCGTGGCTTCTAAATCATCAGGTATACAGAATTTTCAAATTTAGTCTGATAAAGTAATTGGTTTTAGTAAATAAAGTAAAATTTCTCATTCTAACCAAAGCCTTGGTTCTCCACTATTTCTGTCTTTTTTCCATCTTCTAGTACAGACAAAATATTTAATGCTGCTTCCGTTTTATTTTCTCATTTCTAATATCGTATTTATTGTTTGTTTCTAATCTTGGCTAGAGAAAGTTTGAAAGATTTATCAACGTATTGCGCTAGCTTTAGTCTTTTATTTTGCCTATTGGATTTGTTTTGCTGGATTCTAAAATCTTCACAGTCCTTAGGCTCACTAAGGAAAATGCTTGTAATGAATAATCTTTATCTGAGTTTTAGGTTGCAATTTAATGTTTATTTTCTCAAAAACAGAAATTGCTAGAAAAACTCAGCAGGGCTGGCAGGATCTGTGGAGAGAAATCGGAGTTAACGTTTCAGGTCCAGTGACCCTCCTTGCTCTGAATTTTTTTCAGCAATTTTGGTTTTTGTTTCTGATTTCCACTATCTGCAGTTCTTTGTTTTTTTTTATTCATTTGAGACTTTAACTGTTGAGGTTACGCGAGATACTTCTTATAATTAATACGTATTAAAGCAGATCAACGACATTTGTTGTACTACAGTTCTTGTTTTATAGTTTGGTTTAGGATGTTCTCTCTGGCCTGTTTCCAACATGTCTGTTGACCTTTTGCTTCCAATTGGACAGCAAGCTCTACAAATTTCAGTTTCAAACCTGATTTGTGCCTTGATTATTGAAAGTTGCTGCTTAGTAATAGTCTTTCTAAGCAGCAGTTCACAGCATGACCAGTGATGTCATTAAAATTTGATTGACCTTGCCTTACTAAGGCCAATTTCTAATTTAAGGAGTGCGTGATTAATCCCTAATAGACTGTTAAGAGTGATGGACATCGACTTATGTCACCTCCCACTATCTCCTGACAGGTTCCCTCTGACTAATTACTTATTGGACCATGCTTCTCAACTTATTTTTTTCGCTTGGTTTGACTCCTTGCTAAAATAAGAGGATACTTTATGATATCTTTTTAGTAATTTGTTTAGGATAGGAAGATGTATGCAATCAGGCACTCACAATTTATGCTTGAACTCATTGTCTCAGAGTCACACAACAAAGAAACAGGCCTTTTCTGGGGAGCACCATAACCCCAGAAAATGTTATGTTTATTTTAGTAAAATTCCGTTTCCTTACTCATGTTCTAGCCCTAGGTTGTCCCTGTCCTGAGTGTTTGATGGCAACGGTGTTGACTGAGCTATACTTTCAGGTTGAGTAGAACCAGCCCCTTTGGCCCACCATATCTGTGTCAACCAACAAACCCCAAGCTATCCTAATCCCATTTACCTGCACTTGGTCCATAGCTTACTATGTAGCAGCATTTTAAGTGCTCATCCGGACGCTGCTTATATGTTCGAGAGTACCTGCTACTACCACTCCCTCAGGCAGTACCCTCTGGGTGAGAGAAATTTTCCTCAGATCCCCACTATACTGCTTACTCCTTGTCTTTAAACCTCTGGCCTTTGGTTTTAGACATGCCTGCTGTAGGGAAAAGATTCTCTCAGTCTATCCTATCAATGCATCTCATAATTTTAGTATACCTCAATGAGATACCCCTCTCAACCTCCTCTGCTCCATGAAAAGAAAACCCAGCTGATCCACTCTCTCTCTTCAAAACTGAGAGTTTCCATCGCATGCAACACCCTGGTGAATCTCCTCTGCACTGTCTCTGCAGTCCCTCACCACTCCCTCTGCATGTACTAACACTTTCAGGAGTCTATGGACTTGTATTCCCAGGTCTCTTTGTTCCTTAGTATTCCCTAGGCACCAACATTTATTATGGATATTCTTCCCTGACTAGTCCTCCCAAAATGTATCATTTCACATTCATTGGAATCAAATTCCATCTGCCATTGCTCTTACCAGTTTACCAGCTGATCAATATCTGACTAGCCTGAGACCATCCTCCACACTATCAACAACACTGCAAATTTTTGTGTTATCTGCAAACTTACTAATTATACCTTCGACATTCACATCCAAGGTGTTCATGCACAAACAAGCAGCATGGTTCCCAGCACAGATCCCTTTGGTGCACTGTTGGTCACAGGCTTCCAATCACAAGATCAATCCTTCAGAAATTACTGAAGCAACTTATCAGGTCTGGCAGCATCTGTGGCGAGACAACAGTTAAAGTTTTGAGTCCTGTGATCTTCAGGATTAGATTAAAAATAATGTATTCCCTAGATCAGTGTTTAATCCACTCTCCTGATGAGGCAAATCAACCACTAGCAGAGGTCTTGGAGAAGTTTAAAGTTGTGATGGATTTGAAGATGTCATATTTGCTTTCATGCCAGCTATTGTTCATTCTTAATTCAGCAAGGAAATATCCACCACATGGTTGTAAGATTGGAGTTATGTATTGGCCAGATTGCAACTGTGTTTATCAGAATAGTTTAGTTCTGTTTCCACTGACCTGACCTGGAGGCTGAAGGCCCAATTGCTCGATGGATCAAGAAAAATTGTCAGTTTTTTTTTGCCTTCTCTCCCAATTCCTATTTTCAGTGGGCACCTCTAAACAATGGTAAATTTAGATCTATAGGATTGCTTTGAGGAGAGTAAAAGCAAAAGCTGTCCATTAGAATGAAGCCTCCAATTGCTCTTGCTTTAGAAATCCAGTGATTTGGGATACTAATTGAAGAACTTGTTTTGATTTCACTCCTAGTGTTGGCTTTTTGCAAGGAATTGAAGTGATTGCCCTGCAATTGGCAAACATGAAGCAAAATCCTAATGGGCAGTTCTGCTGTAGATGATTTGTTCTCATGCCAATCTATAAAACTGTCTTGAGTGTATTCCTGAACCCCACTTTTGTTGCAGATTTGGTCTGCTCAGTCTCTGAAAATTGAAGTCCTTCACGATTATTCTATGCACCGAAACATTTAGCAACTGTGCAAATAAAACATTGGACATCTGTGTGTGTTGCATCATTTTGTTTATCTTTTTGTTTAATCTGAGTGTAGAACTTGCTTTTTTCTGATTTTTGTCATAGTTGAGGGAAATATTTTTCCAATGAAGACACAATTGTCATTTACAGTAGAATGTTTGACTAATGTTTCAACTATTGACCCTAATACCATTGCAGTTTCTTTAGTTGCATGTCAAATCAAGGTCCATGATTGTATTTCAGAAAGTTTACCAAGATAATACCGATGAAATTACAGTATATGAGAGGGCCTTTGAATGCCTTGTACAGTTGTTAGATCAACTGATTATCGATGCTTACTAATACTTCCACCCACTTTTTTATTCTTTCAAATGATATTTTAGATTAATTAATATTTTAGCTACAAATAGCCATTTGTAAGGATTTCATATTCTCATTTCTTTTGTCATAAATCCTGACTCTTGATTATTTTTCAATCAGTGGAAACAGTCTTCTTCTATTTATCCTCAAAGCACCCTTGACTTGTGTTTTATTTTAACATTTTTTCTTTGCAACTATTGGGAAAAGCATATAATTTCTGGTACCATTCTAATATTCTTGAAATAGGATTCTTGGTCAGCTTTAGGATCAGATCTATTTCTTGTGTAGTTAACATTTTTACATTCATTTCAAAAATTCACAACACTGGATAGAGAGGCAAATAACTTTTCAATTGTCCTAAACAGTAAACCCCTAGTTCTAGACTCTCCAGCCTGGATAAACAACCTCTAGCCTCTGTCCTGGGAAACCCCTGAAGTTTTTCATTTATTCCAATAAGTTCATACCTGAGTCCTGATGAAGGGTTTCGGCCTGAAACGTTGACTTACCTGCTCCTCGAATGCTGTCTGAGCTGTGCTTTTCCAGCCTCCCGCCTTTAGACTCTGGCTTACAGCATCTGCAGTCCTACGTGTCTCCAAGTTCGTACCACACCTTGTTCTTGTTAACTCCACAAAGTTTAGATCAATTTTAGCCATCTCTTTTCATGGCTAGCAGCGGAATCAATTTATCAGAGTCTTCATTACCTCTTCTCAGTCAAGTGTTTCCTTATTTCCTTGGGAAAAAGCACTATATAATTGCAGCAATACCTCTTCATTTATTGTCCAGTCTCAGTTATAAGAAAAATCTTACACATGCCCTGAATTATGTGCTATACCCCTATATTAACTCCTTAGTTTGAACAAAAACGACAAATTCCTTTGAATCCCAAAATTTACTCATGCCTTTCACCTTTTTAAATTCTGCCTTTCTGTTTTTGCCTACCAAAATGTTTAATTGCCTTCTTCCTTCTATAACAGCTTGGGTTGTCAAGGTGACAAGGGATTACAGATGTCTCTGATTTAAGAGATTGATAGTCTACAATGAAATCTTGGCACCAGCTTCAACCCTAGAGTGTTATGAAGGGCACTCAGGACTTTTTGAGGATGTACCACAATACGTTTGGTCTGAAGGAGAAAGGATTTGCTGGATCAGCAAGTTACATCAATAACAGTGCTTTAATCTTATCCTTAATTCTAGTCTAATTTGAGCTCTTGTTCCATTTTGTCCTTTGCAAATGTTCCAATCCAAAGGTTTCTGGATGGTTTGCTTAACTTGCTGCACATATTGGGCTTGCAAATGGATATATTTATTCATTAATAAAATAAACTTGAGCAGTACAAAGATTAAGCAAATAGAGAAGAAAGGGTTGCATAATGAGTGAAGTAAGAAAGTGGAACACCATAATTAAATAAATGAGATAACAAGGTGTAGAGCTGGATGAACACAGCAGGCCAAGCAGCATCAGAGGAGCAGGAAGGCTGACGTTTCGGGCCTAGACCCTTCTTCAGAAATGGGGGAGGGGTAGGGGGTTCTGAAATAAATAGGGAGAGAGGGGGAGATGGATAGAGGAGAAGGTAGGTGGAGAGGAGACAGACAGGTCAAAGAGGCGGGAATGGAGCCAGTAAAGGGGAGTGTAGGTGAGGAGTTAGAGAGGGGATAGGTCAGTCCAGGGAGGACAGACAGGTCAAGGGGGCAGGATGAGGCTACTAGGTAGGTAATGGGGGTGGGGCTTGAGGTAGGAGGAGGGGATAGATGGGAGGAAGAACAGGTTAGGGGCTGGGCTTTTTTGGGATGCGGTAGGGGGAGGGGAGGTTTTGAAGCTTGTGAAGTCCACATTGATACCATTGGGCTGCAGGGTTCCCAAGCGGAATATGAGTTGCTGTTCCTGCAACCTTCGGGTAGCATCGTTGTGGCACTGCAGGAGGCCCAGGCTGGACATGTCGTCTGACGAACGTGAGGGGGAGTTGAAATGGTTCGCAACTTGGAGGTGTAGTTGTTTAGTGTGAACCGAGGTAGGTGTTCTGCAAAGCGGTCCCCAAGCCTCCGCTTGGTTTCCCCGATTATTAAATAAATGCCTGCTTATGTCTTTTCCGTTGAGCTTGGTAATGTAGCTAATTACATAGCTGATACCTTGGATTTTTGTGTAATATAGATCCCGATGAGTTCAGGAGCTCAATTATGTGTGTTGAGGAAGAGTCAGCATCATGTGGGCTCTGAAGAAATTTGAATAAGCTGAGCTAGAGCAGTTGCATTTTGATCAATTTAAAATTGAACTAAAATGAGTGGTTCCTATCCTGCTTAGTAGTCTTGTGATGGAGTATTGTACCTAAAAGTTGTGAAACATAATAGTATAACACCTGCATGATCGTTGGGGTCTACAAATAATGTGAGCAGAGATGTGACAAACGAAGAAAACATTTACTAGTTGGGTTAATGTGGTTGAAATGATCTTGCCATTTCATTAATCCATTAATTTCGGAACCTTTTTCATCAAATGTTATAACAATATTTATTGTATTTTCCATAGTTAACCAGGAAGAATTCATTGCTATTATGACTGGAGACATCTGACCTTTTATGAAGGAAAGCTACAGAAATATTGAAGAATTGATAGATGGCTTTTTAGTTGCCTCTGCTCAAACACTGCATGAGAGGAAAAAGAATCAAAGAACACCTTAGGATTTCTACTGTACCCTCTAAAACCAATCAAATGTACTTAATATTCTTTCTGAAAGAAAGAGTTTAGAACTTGTCATTATTCCCAGATTATTTGATCTCAGTTTTGTATTTATTTTTTTTTTGTTTCAAAACTCTATAAAATAATAAGTAATAACTTTATTTTTGCCATTTACTTAGCAATGTTTTTATACTTTGGATACTTTTTCAATGTTTGTATTAATGTCATTGTGGAATGTTCCAGGTAGTCTTTAATAAAATATTCATAACGTGTACATTCTCAAATTTTTGGCATTTGTGCACATTTTTATATTTAAGGCTGGAAAGTGGAGTCACTTTCACTTGGATACCAATGCTATTGGCAAAGCTCCTTTTTTGACTTGTCCAATGTGTCTCAACCCGAAGCTCAAAACATTGGTAATTTTATTCTGGAAGTTATCAATTGAAATATCCAAACCTAACTTAAAGCAATCAACATATTTCACGTTATTTTCCCTTTTTCAATAACCACTACAGTTGTTCTCCTCTCCAAAGTGACTTCATTTTTTTCAAACTGGAAGTCCATTTCCTAAGTAAAATCATTAGAAACAGGAATAAGCTACTTGGCCTTTGAGACCACACTGATGTTTATGGCTGATCTAATGTTGCCTATTGCCGTTTCCATGCCTGCCTCACCCATAACTTTGGACACCCTTGTCATTCAAAAATCTAGCTGAATATTTTCAAGGTAGAGTTACTAACCTTTCCTCTGTTGTACTTTGGGGAAAAGAGAACATTGACAACTCTGGGGAAAGCCTTTTCCTCCTCAAATGGAAGAATTTTTAAAAGCTGCAGCACCTAGTTCTAGACTGTCTACAAGTAGAAACATCCTCTCAGCACCCAACTGTCAAGTCCTCTCAGAGTTTTATCTTTAATAAGGATAACTTTTCCTCTAATGTCAAAGGAAACAGAATTGAGGTTCTTTTGCCAATCGGTAAAGGGGGACAAAATCGAATCAGAGATAGTAGGAACTGCAGATGCTGGAGAATCCGAGACAACAAGGTGGTAAAGGGGGACGGTTATCTTTAAAGACTTGAGGATGAAAATTTCCTGGACTGTGGGAAAGCTAAGGGATGAATTATATAGATTTTTAAGTCACAACAAAAATAATGGCCCAGTTTTCCTTCTACACAGTATCATTCTCCAATTTGCATTCTCTCCTTTTGGTATAGCTTTCACATGCACATATTTATGACTAAGCTCAACAGCCAATTCTATCTCGGGACACCATATTTAACCACCCTAATCTTGAATTTTTTTTAAAAAAATTCATTCACAGGATGAGGGTATCACTGGCTCATGTCAACATTCATTGCCCATCCCTAATTGCCCAGACGTCAGGAGTTGACCACATTGCTGTGGGCCTGGAGTCACACATAGGCCAGACCAGGTAATGATGGCAGTTTCCCCCTCGTTTAATTCTAGATGTTTACTGAATTCACGTTCCATCTTCTGCCATGGCAGGATTCAAACCTGATCTCCAGGACATTACCTGAGTCTCTGGATTAACAGTCCAGTGATAATGTCACTGGGGCATTGCCTCACTTACCTCATCAGACTTCAGCCTGAATGTTCTGATTCCTGTACAGCCACAATATTGTTGGGGAGGGTATTCCTGGATTTGAACCTAGCAACACTACAGGCAGCAATGGCGATACGTTTCCCAGTAAGGTAATGATTGACTTAAATGGGAGCGCAGAATAGAAGTCATTTATTGTCTCTAGTAGTTTTTACAAAATAAAGCAGTGAAAAGTGTTTTAAGTTGCTATACCAGAGCGTCTTATGTTATTAGCAGGAGGACTAAATCTTCCACTACTCTTTTGAAATGAAAGCAAAGCTTCCTCAACATTGTCACCAGTGAACACTCCCTGGAGAGGGACAGCACGGGGTTAGATGTGGAGTAAAGCTGCCTCTACTCTTTTAATCTGAAAGCAAACTGTAAGTAAAGCTTCCTTGACACTGTCCTGATCAAACACTCCCAGGAAGAGTATAGTATAGGGTTAGATACAAAGTAAAACTCCCTGTCCACTGTCCCCATCAAACACTTCCAGGACTGTAATGAAGTCAGAAGCTGAGTGCCCTGGAGGAGTCCAAACTAATATCAGCAAGCAGGTTACTGTTGGGCAAATACTATTTAATAACACTATTGATGACCCCTTCTGTTACAGATGATCAAGAGTAGACTGTTGGGGGAATAGTTGGCTGTGCTGGATTTATCCCGCTTTTTATGTACAAGTGGATGCTAGTGTTATTGCTGGAACAGTTTGGCTAGAGGCGCAGCACAAGTCTTCAATGCCATTGCCAGAATATTGTCAGGCCCCATACTGCATTATCTAATTGCTTTCAGTAATTTCCTGATATCAAGAAGTCAATTGAATTGGCTGAAGACTAGTATATGTGATGTTTGGGGAAATGTGAGGGAGGTGAAGATGGAGAATCCACTTGTTAATTCTGGCTGAAGATTGTTGGAAATGTTTTAGCTATTTCTTTTGCATTAATGTGCTGGGCACCACATCTTTGAGGAAGGGGTATTTGGTGCTACTCCTACATGCCATCATGTGGAATTTGTCCATGCTTTGAACACTACAACCAGTTTATGTATTAAAAATACTTTAACTAAATGCTGTCGTTGGTGAGGTGGACAAAGGGACCTAGAATTCAGTTTGCACTTAATTCAATTTTATTAGGAAAATATTCGTTATTAACAAAATTCCTTATTAAAAAAAACATTTGAGCATTCCCCAAATTCCAACCATATATACTCTGTGTCTAGCTCTATCTGCCTGAGAAAGGATATTACCCACAATGATCCATGTCTTTGTGATAGGCCATTGTAATCTCCTTCTCTTTGTAGGCCTGGCTCTCTCCCTTGAAGTTGGCTGTCACGGGTAAGTACGTATCTACTCATGGGTCTTTTTGGGTTGCTGCAAGGTCTTCTGCCATGATTCTTTCTGTAAGCTTTTCCTACGGATCTTCACTGAGGGAATGGCTTCTAGTTGTATGTTTGGTCAATGGGGTCATAAGCAATGTTCAAATCATCCAATGGGATTGCACCAACACCCTTCACTGTTGCTATGCCGGGAAGGTGTAAAGCGCACATCCTCGGTCAGTCAAGGTGCCAGTATGTCTAATTGATGCTACTCCATTATACAACCCTCAGGCTGGGTGTAACTGGTTTCATTTGAATGTTTGTAAACTCTTTGACCGTGGTCTCCACTGTAGCTGTTGGGTGCTGTTTGACTTCGTTTGGCCAATATTCTGTCAGGCCTGATTTCTCTGACTTTGAGTCAATTTGGAATGTCCAATGTTGGGCCTGTGGTCAATTGACCACAAACCATGAAACGATCACTCTTACTGATACTGTCATAGACAGATGTATTTGTGACAGGCAGATGGTGAGGACAAGGTCAAACGTTTTCCCTTTTCTTGGTTCCCTCACTCCCTGTAGCAAAACCATTCCAGCAGTTATGTCCTTTAGGGCTTAATCATCTTTGTCACTTGTGATGCTGCTGAGCTACACTTGGTGATAGGCATTGAATTCCTCCCACCCCCAGAATGCATTCTGTGGCCTTGCCACCCTTAGTGCTTTCTCCAAAGGTGCTCAACATAAAGTAAAACAGATTGATTGGTTCAAGGGCTGCCGTATGTGGGTATCAACAGACTATTTCCTTGCTCCTGAAGCCGTTAAACCTCATGGGTTCCAGAGACAATATTGCAGCATCCCAGGGAAACTCCATCCCAACTGTGCACCATTGTTGCTGCGTCTTTTGCTGGTGGAAAAGGATGTGTTAGGGTTACCCAGGGATGTTGTTGGAAGTGTCAAGGACATTGCCTGTGACGTACAATTCTGCGAATATGACTCAGGCTGTTGCTTGACTATTCTGTAAGATGGCTCTCCCAATTTTGGCACTAGTTTCCACATGTTACTAAGGAGGACTTTTCAGGGTCAGCAGGGTCAGCACTTCCAGTGCTTAGGTTGATGCCAAGTGCTCCATCCTGATTCATTTTCTTTTTAAAGGTGTTTTAGAGGTGTTATACAACAGAGTGGCTTGAATAGCCAATGTCAGAGGGTAGTTAAGAGTCAATCATGTTGTGTGGATCTGGAGTTACTGGATCTGGCCAGACCAGGTAATGATGGCAGATTTCCTTCCCGCCACGGGATTGATGAATTAAATGGGTTCACAATAATGGCTTCGTAGATATCATAACAGGATGAGGGTGTCACTGGCCAGGCAGCATTTATTGCCTATCCCTAATTGCCCAGAGGGCAGTTAAGAGTCAACCACATTGCTGTGGGCCTGGGGTCACATGTAGGCCAGACCAGGTAAAGATGGAAGTTTCCTTCCCTAAAGGACATTAGTGAACCAGATGGGTTTTTCTGACAATCGACAATAGGTTCATGGTTATTATTAGATTCTTAGTTCCAGATATTTAATTGTTTGGGATGGTGGGATTTGAACCTGGGTCCCCAGAACATTATCTGGGTCTCTGGATTAATAGTCCAGCGATAATATCACTAGGTCATTGCCTACCCGTTTCCAGAACATTACTTTGGATTACAGTGACAGTATGCACTGCTTATCACCCCTTCCTCCCCATTTGTGTCTGTTCTTTCTTGTTGTTATTGGCAGTCATGTCTTCAATTAGGCTCCACTTTTTGGAATTTTGGCTCACCAGCAACATTTTCCATAAGCGGCTACCCAAAACTCAATAGCCAATAACCTGATTTCACATCACTCCACCTCAATTTATAGCCCTATATTTGCTAACGTACATTAGTTCCCCACTCTGTAGTGCCTCAGATATTAAATCTGTATCCTTTTGTTTAAGTCCTTCCATGGCCTTCCCATTTCAATTTTCTGTATCTTCTTCTAGTGCTATAACCAGATTCTAAACTCTCTGCAGCTCATCTCTGTGGCTTCTGCCATTTTACCATCACCGTTGATGGGCATGTCTTCAAATACTTAGATCTGCATTCTGGAATTATCCTCTTGTACTGTCTTTTTCACCAAGCTTCTTCCTGCTCCTTTAATAAAAATTTAAAGTCTACTTATTTGACAAAGTTTTTAATTCATGTTCCCAACATAGACCCCGGCAGTGCTAGATGAAGCTATTTGTCCCATCAAGTTTGAACCAACCCTCCGAAAAGCATCCTACTCCCTTTTCCTGTGACTCCACATTTCCCATGGCTAATCCACCTAACCTGCTCTTCCCTGGACGCTATGGGAAATTTAGCATGGTTGATTGTCCTAACCTGCCCATCTTTGGACTGTGGGAGGAAACTGGAGCACCTGGCAGAAACCCACGCAGACATAGGGACAGTGTCTGTGTGGAATTTGCACAGTCGTCCAAGGCCAGAATGAAGCCTGGGCTCCTGGGACTGTGAGTAGTGCTAACCACTGATTAACTATTCTTTTGGATCAGCAAGTGGTTTCATTAGGCCCCTGAGAGTTGTGCTGGGGCTAAGTACCAATATGCATGTTGTTATTTCCAGTAGATTTGAGAAGATAAAGCAGCTTTTATAGAGGATTTTTGTAGTGAAAAATTAAAGATGAGGGAAAGATTTGTTCTTTTGCTTGAAGAATTAGGGGCGTCAATTTGAAATGGTCAAGAGAGTGAGAGAAGAAGTTCAGAACGCTGGGTGGAATCTTCTGAGCCCACTTGGAGGAGGGAGAAAGGCCAGCAGTGGAAATTAATTATGTAGGTGCTGAAAATTCAGAATCCCGAATGGTTGGATGAACATATGCAATTAATTTATTGGAAATTTAAAGGTGGGTTGAACTTCCTGACAGAAGCGTAAGGAAGGTCTTCTGCATGCATTTGTATCTTATGCATATTCATGAAAATGCCAACTCACCAGAATTAAATTCCTCACCCAATTACGTTCTGTACAATGCCTTTATCTTTTGCATACCTTCACATTCATGACTACAAAACACGCAGCAGGTGATGTTGTCATCTTCCAGGACTTTGGAATAAGTGTCGGCTGCTTTATTCTCTTTGGGGAGTGTTCATCTGGCCCAGGCAATGACTGAGAAGTTTATATTGTATGTTGATGGTCTAAGTAACATGAAGGATGACCACGCAAGTAAACCCTTTCATTAATTTATACGATTCTAACTGTCCTAATGGAATATCCGTGATAGTTGTTGAAGATTTTATTAGATGATGCAATGAGACAGACCTGTCTTTTGGCATTTCATTTCTCACAATTTCCATCAGGATAAGACTTGACATGGTCGTCTTGAGTGGCACCATGTTGTTACAGAATTTATTTCTCAAACACATTGGTCTCTTAACAGTGCAATTTTTAAAAATATAATTTAAAGACTAGATTTGCAGTGTTCATTATCATTCTGTACAAGAGCATTAAAAAGCAAGATATATTTTCCTTCTTAAATAAAATACTAAATCTGCAGGTGGATTTTCACCCTGAAGGCAGATGGCTCAAGTCAGAAAATTTCACATCTCGGTGCACCTACCTTGGGAATTGATGTTCTAAATGGTGTGATTTTCATTTCATGTGGGGCAGGTGGGGAAATGAGGGTCAAGTCAGGCTAGTGCAGAGTGGAGGTTTCTACAGGCATTGCTAAGTGTTGAGATAGCCTGTTTAAATGGCCTACTTCCCATTCTCTGGTTACCTTCATCATGGTGGCTTCGTTTAATATTAAGCTGTCCAGCCTTCACACCTCACAACCCCATTGGCCCTTCGTACCTTTCATGCACACCCTCAGTTGTCCATCCACCGCCAAAAGTCCCTCATACTTTATATGCCAATCCATGCCTGTCCAACCACCACCATAGCCTCTCATATCATCCAGACCAACCCATACACCCATTCATCTCCATGACTCCTTTTCCAAATTAGTTCCAAGCCATGCCAGCCTATGACCGCACCACCCAACTTGTCTGGTATCCGCCATTATCAGGGCCCATACTTTAGCAGTATCTAGTGCTTTTAGTCATTTCCTGGAATCAGTTGAATTGGCTGAAGACTGATTTGTATGATACAAAGGAATTCTCAAGGAGACCAAGATGGATCATCCACTTGACATTTCTAGCAGAAGATTGTTGGAAATACTTTAGCCTTATCTTTTGTGCTGATGTGTTGGGCTCCCTATCATTGAGGATGGTTTATTTGGTCTTATTTCTGGCATGCCCTCCTGTGGAACTGTGTGATGGTTACTCTTACAGATGCAGTCATGAATAGACACACCTTTGATGGGTAATACATTTTCCACCGTTTCTTGGTGCCCTCAATGCCTGCAGCAGAACCAGCCTAATCCCAGGATAAATACTGCAATAATATGAAATCAAATACATTTCTATGTATCTATTACTCTGAGTATGATGTAGGTAATTCATAGCAGTCCATTCAAAACCTTTAAATCCTCTCAAGTACTTAATTCCTTATAAGTATTTGTAATTGGAACCACATAATAGACAACCAATCCTTTAATAATCACTTTGAGATGTCAATCAAACTAACACCACTACTCCAACCCCACCATCAATATGATAGGTTACAGAAGCAGTCAAGTGTAATAATCTTGTAATAATAGTGTTTAGGGATATATCTGTTGAAATTGCTAAAACTGATATTTTTACTCTCTTAGACACACACATTTTTTTTCCCAAATGGCAGGGGTTTTAACTATCTTGACATCTTGGCAGTTCCACAGACATTATCCATGCTTAAGGAGCATGTACAGCTCCATCTAAATTCATGGAAAACACACTGCAGATTGAGCGCATTCTTAGAGTGAAAACTGGATCTGTTCATCCTGTGCACTGTGCTTAAATAGCTCAGCTGATTCATAATTCATTCTTGAGCTCTTCACAAATCACCGTCTTCCCCTTACCAGCGAAAACAAGATTTGCCTGAACGGTGGGACTTCAGATCTAGGCCTCATTTGTCATTTTTAAAGATATTCAGAGTCTTTACGACTCTGAAAATCCAGATTAATTTATGTTTTCATATTTGTTTTTAAGAGGTATTTGTATCAACATTTTCAATGCCGTTTCATTATTCTTTTTTTAGTAATCTGTCCTATTTTAAGCAGTTCCAAAGAACATAAAGGAAAAGCTGAATCAGTTGGAAATCAGTCTGTAAAACCTTGGAGAAACCTATGTAAAATAACAACTAGGAGAATGTCAAACTCCAGATCAATTAGTCCATCTGACTGACAACACAAGCGTCTCTTTTGAGTACAAACGTTCAAAAATAATCTTTACTAATTTTTACCAACACCAGATGGCACTCTTATTCCTCAATGATCAAAATGTCTCAGCTCGAAATGCTGATAAACAATTAAAACATTTAAATCGTTGTACTCCCAGTTTGCCTGCTGGAGAACAATGTTTATTTTTATATTAAGTTGCCATATTAAAAACTGTCTGTTACATATGCAATGTTACACTGCCCGTCTGCACTCCAAACTTCATTTTCTCATATTTCTTAATTATAAGCGTTAACAATTCAAATCATAATTCAACAGGTTTGTAACTTATCCCACTCAAATCAGAACGAAAATAACCAACTGGGAACAGTAAAGTATTTATGCAAGATTAAATCAACAATCATTAGACAGCAAAGTTGACCAAATAAAAGAGTAAAAGCGAACCAAACAATTTGCACTGACTAGCTTGGGAGTGAAGTTTGGTGAACTTTTGTCTCTAATAGATTATGGCAGTAATTTTGAGCATGTAATAATGCTGTTATAATTTGACTTTCAACCTGTTGTGGGAAGCTCTACATTGGATTAAGAAATTGTTGCATGTCTGTGAGCAAGAAGTTATTAACACTCTGGATCTCTTTCAAGCCCAGTTGCTGACAATATATTGCTAGAATCAGTGTTAGACCTGGTTCTCTTTACCGTCTATATAAATGACATGTGGATGTAGAGCAGGAAAGCAGATATTAGGGGAATGGGCCCAAAATTGGCAAACAATTTGACAATTTTCTGTAGCTTATTGGAAGCACCAAAACTAATCTTATCCACACTTATGAAGAACAGCAGCCTTGGGTGAAAAAAAAATTATCTTAGTTAATAAGTTCCCAATTAAGTAAGAGATGTACTTTGAAAGGGTTCTCTACTGTATTCCTAAGATGATCCATTATAAAATAAAACATATAAAGTAACACATTTTGTTTGTGATCAGAAGTTTTGGGTTAAGTGGAGAAGGAGATTATCTCAGTGTGATGGCCTAAAGTCTCAAAGTTGCGATATCAGAGTTTTGGGGCAATTAATGCTTTGAGCCTTGTTTCTGGTTGTTATGGGGATTATGGGGGGATAACGGATGGAATCAGAGGCCTTAGATGGATGGTGAATCAATCCTAGTGGGGAATCAGGGCCTGGTGACTGTCATTTTGGAATGCCTCCTCTGTCAGTATAGACACGCTCATCTCCTGAATGCACCAAGTCCTCATCTTGATGAAGTTGCCATATTCCCCAGTGTTTGAGAAACCTGGACAATGTCAGTAAAAGTTCAAAAGCATTATCAGATTAAAATATCCAACCCAGCTGCTTGAATCAGCTTGGTTTCCCCCCTCCAAATGCTGACTGCAATTAAAGTTGGAAATGGATTAGAGATGGATTCACAACATGAAACTGAAGTAGGAACTTGAAGGGCCATGAAAGGATTAATATCCGGAAGTGTGAGAGTAACACCACCAATTGTCATGATGTCAGACCTCACATGGGAAGGAGACTGCAGTGATTGGAACTGGGTGGATCCATTGACTATGAGATTCTTGATTGGGGTTGTTAACCTGGGTCAGTCAGTGAGCCCTGGCTGACCAACACAAAGAGGCGATAATCTGCACCTCCACAATCACAGGTTTGAGTGGCTGGCAGAGGGGAGGGCCATGGCTGTGGGGGTGACCAGGGTCAGGGGTGTACTGTGTGGTGGGGGTCTGGGCTGGATGCTGCCACAGGAATTGGCACACAGGGCTGTGGTAAACGTCCAGTTCGCGGCCGCTGTCGTTCAAGACATCAAAACAGCAGTGCTCGGACCCAACATTGTGCACCAGTTGGAGGATGCTCAGTTGTGCGGTGGAATCCCATCTGTTACCTGTGACCGGACAGAATTTCACATTGGCCCCAGGATCCCATACCTCCCCCGGGAGCCTGTGTCCCACAACCTGAGCCACCTCCGGAATTTCATTTTTGTGTCTTTTAAAAATGTAAAACGGCAGGCCCTGTACAGACTGCTGCAACACACCATCCACTTCTTCATCTACTGCCTAGACATGCCTTGGCGTTTCCATTTGCCACTGGACAGTGGGGATTCCCAGCGGCGGGCCCTCTATGTGGGAGCCCTCCCTCTTTCCCTCAGGGATCTGGGGTGGAGGGTGTTGCACGCAGCAGTCCCATGTAACTGCAAATTGCAGTGGTTCACGGACTCCGAATCCAACTGTCTGTTTTGCAGCACTGTGGAGTCCGCGGAACATGTATAAATTGGGTGTGGACGCTTGCACTCCCTTTTCAGTTACCTCAAAGAACTCCTTTTGTGTTTTTTGTTGCACTTCAACCCCACGCTCTTGATCTTTGGGCACCCGGTGTGGAGGGGAGCGGGCAGACCAGAGGATCTTCTCGTGGGTCTGCTCCTGGGCCTGGCCACAAAAAAATCTAACCAGGAAATGTGAATCTCCTCAGAAAATATATAAATTGGGGATAATCTGCACCTCCACAATCACAGGTTCGAGTGGCTGGCGGAGGGGAGGGCCATGGCTGTGGGGGTGACCAGGGTCAGGGGTGTGCTGAGTGGTGGGGGTTTGGGTTGGCTGCTGCCACAGTAATTGGCACGCAGGGTCGTGGTAGACATTTGGTTCGCGGCCGCCGTCATTCAAGGCCTCAAAACAGCGGTGCTCGGACGTGACGTCGTGCATCAGTTGGAGGATGCTCAGGTGTGCGGTGGAATCCTGTCTGCGCATACCCGTGATCGAATGGAATTTTATATTGGCCCCAGGGTCCCGTACCTCCTCCGTGAGCCTGTGCCCCACAACCCGAGCTGCCTCTGGAACATAGGTCGTATGGAATTTAGAAGGGCCACAGCGGAGCCTGTACAGACTGCTGCTGCACACCATCCACCTCCTCTCCTTCATCCACCACCCCGACATGCCTTGGCGTGCCCACTTACCACCGGTTGGTGGGGGTCCCCAATGGAGGGCTCTGTACCCAGGAGTCCTCCCTCTTTCCCTCAGGGATCTGGGTTGGAGGGTGTTGCCCACAGCAGACCCGTGCAACTGCAGATTGCGGTGGTTCACGGACTCCCAGCCCAACTATTTGTTTTGTGGCGCTGTGGAGTCCGTGGACCATGTGTATATTGGTTGAAGGTGTTTGCACTCCCTTTTTAGTTATCTCAAAGACTTTCTCTGCTTTTGGTTGCACTTCAGCCCCACACTCCTGATCTTCGGGAAGCAGGCAGGTCAGAGGATCTCCTTGTGGGTCTGCTCCTGGGCCTGGCCAAACTGGCCATTAACAGGTCCAGGCTGGGGGCCATGTAGGGGGTCGTTTATGCTAACTGCCTACTCCTCTTGCGCAGCTATGTTCGAGCCTGGGAGTCCCTGGAAAAGGAGCAAGTTGTGTCTACCAACACTCTTGATGCCTTGAGGGAGAGGTGGGCACTGCGGGAGGTGGAGTGTTTATTTCTCCTTCCAATTCTATTTTGATTTAGTCCATACCCTCTCCCTCACTTTCTCGTTCACATAAGCATTGCCCCTACAGGGGCTTTGCTTGCCACTGGTTCCTTGGCCACATGGGTGTTTTCCTGGTGGTGGGGTATTAATAAAGTAATTTACACACGCAACTGGTGTTTCTCACCATGTCCTGCACCTACACTCACACAACATGGGTGCTGGGGAAAATAAGCTAGCGTAGAGGTTAAAAAAAAATATATCAACAGGAGATTAGAATCAGTTAAAAGAAATATAAACAGGGTCTTAAGAATCTCTTCAGTGCAGGGGACTGACTCTGAGCTGGCTGGCCACAGCCAGTGTACTGTGCACAAGTAAATAAAGGGTGTCTTGGTGATGGGATACTGGCCTTTGTGCAGTTATTTCAGAGACTTTACATGGACTAGACTCAAATGTGTTACTATAGTGTGCATATTGTTTACAAGTAGACAGCAAAATAGTATTTTTTTAACATGTACAAGACATTGTAATTTCTTCTAGCTAGGCCCTAAGGGTGGATGGCATCCATCAAAACTTCACAACACACTGACTGCTGAGAGTCTAACTTCCCATCCAGCACAACTTACCTGTGTTTTTCAGTAGATTTGGGAAACTAGGGATGGATGTGTATAAAATAACGAATAGATTGGAGTGTGTGCACGCAGACTAATTCCTTTAATTTGACAGATTAGTGAGGAGTGTGGATCATGAATAAAAAGGAGCCGAGATGTTTCTTTTCCCAAATGTAGTCATTCAGTGAAGCAGTCCGTTGCCTTGTTGTGTAGGTGCTGAATCACGGTCTTCCACAAAAAATGAACCGCAGCCTCCTGGGTTTGCTGATGGTGACATCATGAAAGAGGTACATCACAAATAATATAAATTGTGGTCAATGTTTATATCTCGTAATGGACCAAATCATTTGGTCTGAGTCAGAACCCTGTTTCTGACCTCAGTTATGCAAAAAGTTACCAACTTGTCTACTTAGAATTTTTGGAGCCCGTTTCCCAATGCCTAGGATTCTTCATAACTTATACAATGGAGCAATGCTCACAGGGAGTAGTGGACAGAATTTGTGTCAAAGATATACCGCCCTTTTGTGGAACTAGCTATTGTCTTTCACCAAATAAAATGTTTAAAAGCCTCTGTGAGAAACTATGAAGTAAAATATATAAGGGAAGGGGAGGGGTAAGGGTGGCATGTGAGGGGTTAGGGCACAGGAGCTTGTGTGAAGGAGTAGAGTGGCAGTAAGTGAGGAGGTTGGGCAGCTGATCAGTGAATGAGGGGGTGGGGTGACAGATGGGTGAGAGGATGAGGCGGAGGGGGAGGGTGCTGGTAAGGTCAGTTGGAGGAGAGAGCCGGGTTTACTCAAGGTAGAGTGAGTGTCAGTTGTGTCTGGTCAGGGGTCAGGTGGACAGATTGAGTAGGTGCGGTCTGGAAAGGTCAGCGGAGTAGAGGGGCTAGCAAGGACTGCAGATGCTGGAAGTGAGAGTCGATAAAATGTGGAGTTGCAGGAGCACAGCAGGTCAGACAGCATCTGAGGAGCAGGAAAGTCAACATTTCGGGCCGGCACCCTTCTGCAGGTCTGGGGAGGGGGAAGGGAGCTCAGAAATAGATAGAAGGAGGGAGGTGAGGCTGAGGATAGGTAGATGGGATGGTGATAGGTGGATACAGGTAGAAGTTTGTAGGAATTGGTCAGTGGGAAGGGTGGGGCTTTATAGGTGTGATTGCTTTATAGGTTCTCACCCCTTTACTATTAACATCCACGTCAATCATATCTTTGCCCTGTCTCATAGACTTTATTTATTTATCCCCTGTCTCCTGTTCCTCACTGCTGTGCATACTAACAAATATTGGCATTCCTTCATCCTCTGATAAAGGCTAGAGGCAGTATTAATTCCCCTCTCACATATACCCAATCTCATTCTATTTCAGCCCATTTTCTCCTGCCCTTTCTTCTATCATCCTCTTCCCTTCCACTGTCTTAATTCTGTCCATACTCTCACGTTCCTCTCTATTTTTTCCACCGCCACCTGCAAAGTTATCTGCCCATCTTTTATTCATATCCCCAAGTTGATTGTTCACATTCATTAGACATTTTGCTCTGGCTGTTAAATTGTTCTTTGTGCTTTTTACAGCCAATGAGAGCTCACATTATATGCTAAAATCCATCAATGTTTATTTCACCTCCTTGATGGGGTGCTCAGATAAATGTTATGGCTGCTCTCCAGGTTTGCTTCCAACTATTTTCCTTATTTGCAGAAAATGAACAGCAGTGGCTTAGAGGCTGCTCTAAAATCCACCTACTCTTTCTTTCCATTTACTTCAATAAGAAAGAAAACTAGGCAAAATGTAAAATTGGTCACCATCTCACTGCTGCCCATTCTGTGCCTGGCTCGAACAGTTAAGACAATTTCTACATGTGGCCAAAATAGGGTTGTGCTGGATTCTATAGCATAAAAAGCAGATCTTACCTGATTTGCCAATCTGAGTATTTCCCTAATTTGAATAGGATATAGACACAGGAAAAGCTTTCCAAGAGAGCTTGGCCTGTAGCACATTTGGCTGGGAAGCAAAACATCGAGACAGGGAGTGGCTCCTGAAAGGACTGCAACTAGCCATTAGATGGAAAGTTGTGGTAAAAACAGAGAGGCTGAGTGATCCCAATGGCGTAGCTGGGGCATGTGCTGATGACTGCTCCCTTTGATACTGAAGGGTCAAAATTCCTCCCGCACAAAGAGCATCAAAGGTCAATGATCTTACTTGGGACATGGAGACCACCACCCAATAGAAGTATGGGCGCAATTTACATTGAAATTCACTGACCACATCCAGTGCATAAATACACTTCCTAACCTGACAGAAGTACTGAGATTCTCTGTGGATAGAATCCCTACCGTATGGAAGCAAGCCATTCAGCCCATCGGGAGGGAGGGGAGGATGCTGGTCCACATCAGGTTCACATCAACTCTCTGAAGAGTATCCCATTGAGACATCCCCCACCCACCCGTTCCTGTAAACATGCATTTCCAATGGCTAGTCCACCTAGCCTGCGCAGTAGGGGTAATTTAGTATAGCTTAACCTGAACATCTTTGGACTGTGGGAGGAAACTAGAGCACCTGGAGGAAACCCATGCAGAAACAGGGAGAATGTGCAAACTCCACACAGACAGTCACCCAAGGGTGGAATCGAACCTGAGTACTTGTCACTGTGAGACAGCAGTGGTAACCACTGAGCCACCGTGCTGGGTAGTTGCCTGCTTGCTGTGCCTCCATTGGTCATTTGAATGCTGATACCTAGTTTGTCTTGCTCTTATTTTATTATTCGTTCATGGGATGTGGGTACCACTGCCTAAGCCAGAACCTATTTCCCATCACTAATTGTCCAGAGGACAATTAAGAGACAGCCACATTGCCGTGGGTCTGGAGTCACATGTAGACCAGACCAGGTTAGGATGGCAGATGTCCTGAAAAGGCCAATAATGAACCAGATTAGCTTTTTCTAACAATTGACTGTGATTACATGGTCACCATTGAACTCTCTTTATTGTTCTCCAGATCTTCAAATCTCTTCAGATTTTCATTGAATTCAAATTTCTCTATCTGCCATGATTCATTCATCCTGCACCCATCCTCAGTTGCAGCTTCAATTCAACCAGTCGATCATGTCACACTGTCTGCCAGATAATATGAGATGACTTGGGATGCCTGGAAATCAGACACAGACTCCAAGTTTGTCTTGCTACGACCAGAAATTTTATCAAGCAGGTGGATGGTGTATTGGGTATCTCATTTCAACTTGGTTGGCTGAAGCTGTTGGGTGTTCTCGTGCCCAGTCAGATATTCAAGAGAAATAAGTAATTATCCTTATTAGTCAATTTTAAATATGGCCCATGGATGGCAGTAGCGTAGCACATTTTTGCTGCAAAATCACCTGTTGTGTCCCCTTCACCATGGGCACACCCATAGCACCTTCCCACCATCTGTAAAATTTTACATATTATGTGGAACCTTGGAAAATTTACCCTCATTTTCATGCTGCTGAGCTCTTTCAATGCAGTTTGAACTCTGCTGTCATCTGAGATCTTTAGAACACTGAAGTTAACAGTTTTCTGATTAGGTGGTACATTTCTAATCTTTCAGATGATACAAATGCAAATATAAAGTTTTTTTTTCTGGCTGTGGATTTGGAACTCCATTCACTGTACATAGTAATGCTGATACTGCTCATCCAGTTCAAACATTGGAGATTTGGTAAGGTTTTGCTTGTAAGCCCTTTTGTGGGCTAAGAAATAGTTAACCCACAATTAGGTCACCAAGTTAATGGTTATATTTATTCAATAATTGCTATTTTTATACACATTGTCTTTCATCTTGTGGTGGAATAGAAATGCTATGTTATACACACCAATGAACAACATCCGACAATAATGAGCCTATGTGATGTTACTGTGGAGTTTTGAGGTGTAGCTCAAACAGAAGTATAGAGTTTGCATATATTGTCTACATGTTGTCCTTGTTTAAAGTTTTCCCACACATCTGTAAATAGTGCAATTTATGGAAGCAATTGCTTTATTAATCTCCTTCCAATGATAAAGACTTTAGTGCAATTTTTATTTTTGTAGTATCACCATCAATTGTATACATTCTATTCTTCTTAATTCAAAATTGCTTAATCAATCTTTTGCATAAAATTCTCATTTTTTGTTGTTTATGTATCCTGTTTCAGATTACTGAACACTTCAACTCTTTTTGTTGTAAAATACAACCTTAAACTATTAAAAGCAAACTTAATAGACAAATGTGGATATATGCACTATAGAAACCAACAATTAAGTCATACCCACAGATTTTGACGATCTTAAGAATCGTTGTTACCCAGTTTGAATCTTTATTTTTAATCCCTGAAGCGTACTAGAGAAGTTTAAATTGTTGATGATTACACTGCAAATTATGTACAAGGTTTTATGGAAAGTACACATATCAACTAACTGACAAGGTCAAAAAGCTTCATCATAAAGTCTGTGGATGACTACAGAGACAAATAAAGAAGTTGGTTGGAACTAACAATAGATAGGTATCAGGTTAATGCTTGATTGTTCTCAAGAGCTATTGGCAATGATGTAAGATAGACAAAATCGAATTGGCTGCCAACGTATGCATCTTGTCTAGTTTTCTTTAGATTCAGTGGAAAAGAAAACCTGGCAGAATGTATACTGAGTTGTCAGTTTGATTTTGCAAGTTTTATGCAATCTCGGAAATTTAAATCATTCTCTGCAGAATATAGCCTGAAAGCCAGTTTATTGAGCACTGGTCAAATTGTTCCTGGAGTATTGTGGAGCTCACATTACACAAAGCTGCAACACTTTCTAAATGAATCCACGGCGTAGCTAGAGTTGAAATAATCTCTTTGACACACCCTGGAAAACATGATGTGGAGAAGACGGTGTTGGATTGGGGTGGATAAGGTCAAAAATCACATGACACCAGCAACTGCACTGGGTTGATTGGACGGAAATCCGACTCATGCTCTCAGTGGCATTGCTGCTGGAGCAGGAATTTTTGACTATGATCTTTCTCCTGGCCTTAAGACTTCTGTTACATTTCTGTGATCTGACTGATTGCAAATATAAAAGCAAATATTAAGTACATATACCATCCTTTAATATGTCTTGCCAACGAGCTGTCGACAGAATCAGACAAAGTTGCTCTAGTCTCATCTGTTGTGGGCTCTAAGTCTACACCCTGTAATCTTTTTGTCTGAGTACTACTTGAGGTTGTCAGATCAAAACTTCTCAGCATGTCTTTTTTTCTTTCCTTTGAGCTATCCATCCAAAATGGATCAAATAATCTACCCACTGTTATCACAAACTCTGGATGAAATACATTTATTTTCAAAATCCGCACCCCCCACCGCCCCCCCGCAACTCTTGAACAATCTTCTCAGTTGGCCAGTTATATTGAACGTAGGAGCTGGAACAAACTATTTAGCCCCTTTGTAACCCTTGTTCAGTATCTTTTCAATAAGGTCATTGCTGATCTCCAACATTCCTCCATATACCCTTTGCCCCATATTCCACATTACCTTTGGCTACAAAACAAAATCTTAGTATTAACGTCTTAAAATTGATCTAGCATCAGTTGCTGTTTACAGAGGGAATTCTAAATTTCTGTCACTCTTCGTATGAAAATGTGATTAAGTAACAATATTTGCAATGCAATACTTGTAAAAAAAGGGTTAATGGTATAAATTGTTTCTAATTTAGAGTGTAAAGATCCCAGCATTAATCTGTGTACAGTTAGTTGATCTCTATTTGAGCAGCAATTAGGACTCAAGATTTTCGAAGGAGAAAATGCGCTGCCCATTGATTCTGCTGGGAAGTGCTCTTGTGTAGACGGAAGTGACTTTGTGTTTGGACTTAGTTGTGGTGGAGCCTATGGTCAACCAACCTGCTGACCTTCAGGGCTGGGTCTCCTGACCTTGACATCCTCAATTCACGGATATAATGGCTGGAATCAACCAAGATCTTCATTAAAGTAGAGCAAACTTGTTTTAACCAACAATCTTAACTTTTTTTAAAAAAGCCCTAGCACTCTCAATAAACTGGTAAATACATAACCCTCAAATACCGGAAGTTTACAGTTTTACCGCGATCTCAGCAACATCTAATTAGGCAGTTGAGGGTGTGAGTCAGAAGGTTCACTGCTGATAAGTTTTATTTATGGCAAAGTTGCATTACTATTTCAGTGATTTAGGTTGCAAATAAAGTATGTGATGCATTTATCCCCTGCATTGTGTTTCTATTACTTAACGTGTGTATTTTACATTGATTATGTGGACCTTTTAATCAACTGGGGTATTTGATCAACCAGCACACTGCTGGTCCCATAGGTGCCGGTAAATGAAGTTTGTTGTACTACTAATGGCACAGAAACACTGTGGGGAACAAGATGTTTGTGGAATCATGGAGCCTACCAGAAACATTAAAAATGGTGGTTGGACATGGATCTGGCAATCCACCTGCTATTTGTAATGTATTATTTTTGCTGGTGGAAGAGGTGGGGAACAAGGACAGGACCTGAATCCCACATGTGGGAAACCCAAACTCAGCAGAGCCATTTGAACTCATCACTGAGTTCAAGGAAACCCCATTTTCTCTGAAGCAAAAGTCTTAAACCACAGTGCTGATGATACAAATCATTTGAGAAGCTGCAAATGCTCTTGCACGGTGGATAAAGTTTGTAGAACTGTCATCTGTTAAGTTATGTAAATGGATAGTCCTTTGCACACTGAAACACAATTCTGCCTAACCTCTGTCTGTGAGAGTTGTAAAATGCAAACAGACAAGGTTTTAAGTAACTAACCTGCTAACTTAAAAAAAAATTGCACGTCTGTCTTTGTGAGAGTTGAAAAAAAGCCTGTTCTAGCAAATATAATAGCTGTAAAAATGCTAAACTCTATCCTCATAAATATTATCTTGTCTGCTTTTCTCAGCTGTATCCTCAGCATACAGACATGGGGGTGCAAATTCACAGTTTGATTGATTAGCATGAGCAGATTAGCCGGCTTTTGGTATGGGATAATGAATACAAATATTTGATTTTATAAATGATTAACTACTTGATGGGATTTAAATGTAATGAATGGGTTCAGAATGTCTTTAATACAGTGAAGTCTGTTATAAATTGTAAAAATAAACTTAGCATGTAGCCCCTAAACTCCAATTATAGAATCATAAAATCCCCACAGTGTTGATGCAGGTCATTCGGCCCATCGTGTCAACACTGACCCTCCGAAGTGCATCTAATCCAGACCCCTTACCTTATCCCTATAACCCTACATTTCCCATGGCTAATCCACCTAGACTACACATCTTTGGACCAAGGGACAAAACTGGAGAACTCAGAGGAAACCCGCGCAGACACGGAGAGAATATGCAAACTTCACATAGACAGTTGCCTGAGGGTGGAATTGAACCTAATGCTAACTCCTGAGCCACCATGTCTTATGGTGAATACTGGATGAGTTGACATGGAGGCTGTAAGGAAAAAGGATGGTAGGTGGTGGAGGAGGCTGAATTAGTATTCGGGGTGACATAGGGGTGGTTTGGGGAAAGGGTTGGTATGAGAAGGTGGTGAGAGGCGATTGTGGCTGGTTGGATAAGTGAATTGACATGTATGGCTTGGGGAGTGGGCGTGAAACTGTGTGGGGACAGTTGTAAGATGGAGTCAGGCTCCAGACACAGATCAGAGGAAGCCATACAGACTGTCATGTGGTCTGGAGGCAGTGGGCCTGACTCCATCTTACAACTGTCCCCATCCCATGAGAACAAAAATCCAGCCATTTGTAGTACATTTTCCAGAGGCAGATGTGATGGACAGGCTATTTCCCAACTTGAGCTGACAATGTAAAGTGAGCCAGGCTGGTATCTTTCATGTCCTTTACTATGCTATTTCCAGGTTTAGAAGCCAGCACATACCCAAAGATGGTAGGGTTAATGCTGGAGGATGTATAGGAATGGGAAACTGACAGGTCTTGCGTGCAGAGATAGTGTCCCTACCTCTGGACCAGGAGACCCAGTTTCAATTATCACTGTTCCAGAGGTGTGTAATAATATCTCTGAACAGGTTGATTAGAAAATATCTAGAAATAGGTTCCATTGAGGAACTTGAAATAGATCAAGAACATTTTGAAATTGATGATTGCTAAACTGGGAGCAATGAAGGTCAGAGACCACAGGGCTGATGTGTGACCAGGCTTGATGCAATTTAGGACATGGACAGCAGAAATTTGGATGAACTCACGCTTATGATATGTGGAAGATATGAAGCTGTCCAGGAAGCATTGGAATCGTCATTCCAGAGGTAACAAATGGATTCAACAGCAGACGAGTTGAGGTAGAAACAAGGTTGACTACTGGCATCAATGCCTTTCTCCCTTTAATTCCATCTCTTCTCCAACATCAAGATGTTTGGGAGAAATACAGGAGCAAACAGGATACCAGCAGGCTCACCTGCCAAAGTGATACTCTGTTCTCTGCACCTACCAACTACGAACACCAGCACATCCACATCTAGAAAGACAGATGACCAGAACTTGCTTTGGCAAATAATTGCAGAGGTGTCAACTAAAGATAAACCGTGACAACAGGCCCAAGAGCACAATTACAGAGTGTAGGCCTAAATCTTGATTTGCAGTTGGTTATTCAGAAGTATCCTGGTGCAGGATGCTTTGGGTCTTACATGAAAGAGAGTTTTACAAGGTTCTCATCAAATTTGGATAGATGACATGTGCAATTATTGCACACTTAAGGGCTTAATCTGGCTGCAACTGTTATTTGCCCAGTGATGGGCAGATAGTCAACAATATACCAAGCTAGAGAAACAAACCCTGGGGTTGTTGATTGTAGGCCTCTGAAGGAGCCTGTGGGTCAAAGGGAGTCACTTGCCTGATGTGGCATCAGGAGAAATTGCCTGCTGAGACTTTTTCCTTGCCTTGCAGCAGACAACTCTTCCCTGACCCCACCCCAGAATCTCCCACTACTCACCCGTGGCCTGGATCCCTCAGCCATTCTGGGCATCTGCTGGGCGTATTACTGATAGTAACCATTGCCTCCTTGGTGACAATGCTGAGCAATAGGAGCTTCTGGCCTCTGGTTGATTGGCCGCTTGGTGATTGAGACTTCTATTCTAGAGTAAATCCCAGGAAGGCCCACTATTGCCCAGTTAATTTCCTGAGGGGCATTTAATGTTGTAGGCCTTTCTAAAAAGACATACAATTCTGCCTCGAAGTCAGTCAGGCAGAAAGATTTGGGGAAGAAAATGGAAAGCAAGGGTTTATTTTTATTTTGATAGAAAGGAGCCATGCACCCTCCACCTGAGTTTTGTTTTTCTGCTTTTGTTTAATTTCCCTATTGCCAAAACTCGAAGTCATCTGGATGTAAGAATTACTGGGGTGTACATTAGTGATCACAGATTTGCTGTCATTGAGAAGCTGAAAGGAGGCTGAGTACTCGTCTGCAAAAAGGGAGCGAGGATTGTAGAACACAGTCAGCTTGTACAGATTTTAACAGCCATGTCATGTCAGAAGCGCAGAAACAGATCTGGGAGTGCATTGTCTGCATGTCATTTGACAGGAATAGATCACAGTGCAGAGAAACATCAGGAGAGCAAGGAAGAATATGTTTTATTCTTTGACAACAGATTGTTAACTGGTTACTCAGTTCATATTTTTGGGCTCATGTGGCCCTACATAAACATTTAGTAAAACTGCAGAACATAACACAAAGGAACCATAAAGTGGTTTGCAGCATCAGAGTGTTTTCATATTGTAACTTTAGTGTCCATGCAATGTGACTTTTGTTTCTCATTAATATCAAACTTGCAAAGCAAATGCAGTCCCAGGTGTCTCCTAACTCAGAAGAGAGGCAATATAAGATGTCACTTGGATTGTAAATTCAATGGTGACAAACCTGATTTATAGTGATTGGTTGCATCCCCAAGTATTTACAAATGTACTTGATGTTAATGCATGTTCTAAACCCATTTTGTTGCTAATTGACTTGAACTTTGACCCCAGTGATTGTTTATTTTATGAGTCTAAAGATGAAGTAATCCAGAGCAGAAACCCTATAATGCCAACTCTAAACCTCCTTTATGTATATTTAGGATTTCCTGGGATTCTACTAATGACAGGAGTAGAGATTGACTTTTAATAGGATCAGGCCCAGGGTTGTCATGGAAATATGGTGATAGGGTTCATTCATGGTCCGTATATGAATTTCCTGTGCTTGTGGCTGAGATTAGGTATTCACATTTAGGGCACTCCCTGAGCCCATTTCGGGTTTGAGAATCTGACGTTAAGACTGAAAATTAAGTGCCATGATTCTTCTCCTGATTCAAATCCAGACATCCTCTGACTGCTGCTCTAGAAAAGGCAGAAGACTTTGATATTGGAGACTAGACTCGTATCTGCAGACGTACTAAGATTCCAGTTTCATTTTTACATTTATAGACACGAGGGCCTGAGAATGGAGAAGGTGTCTACCTTGCATGTGGAGGATTGTCTGAGTAGCCCACCCCTCTAAATTTATCCTGGAGATCGGGGAACTGAAGTTCCAGTTTGGAATAGTACACTGCCCATGAGCAAATGAAAGCTAAATATCAAAAAGCCTGCTTTTGTATGTTTTTCATTGAATTGTGATCAGTATAGTGCCTCATAACCATCTGCATGTGCCAAACCTACTTACTGACTAAAGAGAAGCTGAGTTATTTAACTTTGTAGAGAGAATAACATTTTATTTCAATGTGAACAATTTTACTGTTTTCTGTGCCGATGAGATGTAATATTGTTTAGCAAAAAACAGACTTTCCTCAAATTTGAGTGAAATTTAACATTTTGAGAATCTGTTTATTAAAAAAATCAATTACAAATGCGTAACAGAATTAGTCAAAATATATCACATTATTTTACAAGTCAGGGATTTTTAATCATGAAGAATATGCAGGTATATCTAATCCTAAGGCATTTGTCAAGCCAGATATTCCCAGTGGAGTGAAATTTGAGTAAGCACCACAGTCCTCAGAGAAAAGTGGGGCAGTTGATGCATTTCCACTTAGATTACAGCATTATATAACCTCTGAGTACATGTCACATTATCTTTTGATTGACAGCATATGTCTGCCCTGCTGAAAAGAAACTGCTAAGTATATGAAGGTTACATAGGGTTAAAGAATAAAATGCCAATTGTCCTCAGGTCAGCTCCCAAGGGACACTGACAAGCCAGCTGAGTTATATTCAATTCTTTGCACAACAATAGTTATTTTAATTTAATTGAGGACTGAAGTTGCACAATGTGTTATCTAGACTCATCGACGTGAATCGGTGCCTTTTCATATGTTCATTCATTGACCTATTTTTGTGTGTGAGAATTGACAATACAGCTTAAGTATGTGTGTTCTGAAGTGAATCCACAATAAGCCTTCAAAGTAAATACAATAAGATCCTCAATTAAAGAAGATGGTGAATGTACAATCTCTTCAAACATCAAATTACATGCTAAAAACAAAGATTGACTTTGATAACATTTTCTTGTTTTTTGTCCTGTTATCTTTAATGGTTTATAGTGTGATTTTTTAAGAAAGTGGTGATCACTGATGATGCCATTTTACAGAACTGGTCTGCAGTTACTGTGGCAAAGAGCATAATGGACATGAATTCACTTAACTGTTCGACAATACGTTGAAGCAACTAATAATATTAATTCTTAAACAAAAAACAACATGTTGCAGATATTAGAAATCTAATGTAGAAGAAGAGAATGCTGCAAACATACAGCAGGTCAAGCAACATTTGTGGGAGACCAGGAGAGTCAATGGGAATGATTTTCAATTCTCAGAGGTGTTGAGAAGAATGGCAGGCATGATGACTTAATCAGGCTAGAATCCAAAAATTAGATCCTTGTTATTGAGGTAAATTTTAGCAGATTAAGTTTGCCCTCCTCAGAAGGCAAAATGCATTTCTCCCCATCAGCTCTTGAAAACACAATCTCCATCTCACTAGTTCAAAAAAAAATGAAAAACTGCAGATGTTGCAAATCAGAAACAAAATCAGAAATTGCTTGAAAATCTCAGCAGGTCTGGCAGCATCTGTGGAGAGAAGGCAGAGTTAATATTTCATGTCCAATAACCATCGATGTAAAGAAGGGTCACTGGACCTGAAAAGTTAACTTCGCTTTCTCTCCACAGATGCTGCCAGACTTGTTGAGCTTTTCTATCAATTTCTGATATTGTCACTAATTCCACAAAGTTCTGGAATTAATTTCTCCTTCCTTGTTAATTTCTGCCCAACTAAGATTCTTAATGGTTCACTTGACTGCATATAGCAAGCACTGAATTTGTCAACTTGGTCTTCTGTCTCCAGTCTTGGTGAGTGTATTGCTTCAGTTGCCTCCAGTGAAAACTTCTCAATGTTTGGGGGCATTTAAGCTGCTATTAGATAGACATATGGCTGATAGTATAAGGTAGCGGTGGAGGTTAGATAGACCTTAGGTTTAGGGTAAAAGTTCGGCACAATATCGTGGGCCGAAGGGCCTGTACTGTGCTGTACTGTTCTATGTTCTATGTTCTATGTTCTATGTTTGTTGTCTTCACTTTTGCTATCAGCTCAACAAGTGTAGAAGGTGTGTCCAGGGAAACCAAAGCAAGATGCAACTAGCCCATCACAGAACTAAACTGGAGGACAGTAATGCACCAATTTCTGCTTTAAAGTGGCAGCTTAGCACACAGGGTCAGCAAGTGGCTTTTGTTTCACAGAGGCACTCTAACGCAGAAGGGAAGTAGGCAGCTTGTGGCTCTAGGGCACAGTGAAGCATAAATATGAATGTAGTGTTTCGATGTCATTGAAGGGCAAGGGGCTGTGTAATTATCAGAGATGGTGTGTGCACTATCAATGTACAGGGGAAACATAGAGTCTGTGCATGAAGTGCACAGTAGTGTGGGAACAAGAAAGGGAGACAGGCTTAGCGGGGTGAAGGAGAAATCCTGTCAGTCAGGGGTTGTTGCAACAGGCCAGGAGCAGGGCCATTTCTAGTTGGTTGGAAGGGAAGGCGGGGTAGGACATGACCAGTCAGGTGGTTGGTCCAGTTCACATCTGGAGATTGGTGCCATTTCAGTCCCAGGGAGTGGGCCACAATCCGTCCTGGAAGTCAATCAAAATCAGCTTGGGTCTTGCTGGTCAGTCATTCAGTGATATTTTGCAAATTCCATCTGGGCATTGCAATAATTATTGAATGCTAACCATCTGCCTTCAATTCTCTCTAATGCAGCATGTCAAATAGCTCATTAAATCCAATTTTGACCTAGTCTTATGAGTAGAAGCATATTGTGTTCTGATTAACATCTTGTGACCTCTCAGGTGTACAATAGTCAATGGAATAGGGGAAATTCACACCAAGCCTCAATGTCCCCATTAGCATTGACAGTCTAGGTCTGCAATCTTTGACATTGCAACTGCCATATCCTCACACACTAGATGAAGGATGCCAAGAGGGCTCTAGTACGCTTGGGTTTGGAGGGCTGCCACACAGTCACCAGAGGGAGAAGCAGCAAGACAAGGGGCACCATATAGAAAGAGAACTCCTGTGTGAAACATGATTGGCTGACTTAGATGAGTAGCAGCAAGTGCTAGTGATGACTCAGAATATCCCGAACCATCACCTCATACCTCTGCCAGCATTGGATGAGAACTGGGAGACAATCATATCCTGTAGCCCTAAAGGTAACAGCCATCCATAATTTCTTTGCCGATAGACCCTTTCAAGGAGCGACTGGTAGACTTCTGCAGCATTTCACTGTCTTCAAGTCATAAATGCACTTAGAGATCACTGCTGCTTTCTTTGCAGGTGCCCAGCAATTCATCTCTGCCCCTTTGCCAATGGCGGCCCTCGCTGGTTTGCCCAGATTCAGGGTGCAATCAATTGACCCTACAAAGCACTCAGAACTCCACATTGTGTACTAGCAATGTTAGTCAACAGAAAAGCAGTCCAGTGCCTTTGCATTCAAAGCATTTGTGAGCACAACAATCAGATTTTGCAAGTCTGTGCTAGATGTCAAGAAAGAGGCCATGACTCTTACATCCTGAACCAATCACATGTCAGTCTCTTTCAAATGCCCTTAGTCCATACAAGGATGTTTACTGCAAAATAAGGGTATTCCCTTCACACCAGGCTGAAGTGTTGACTTTTCTGCTCCTCTGATGCTGTCTAACCTGCCATGCTTTTCCAGCTTCACACCTATAGACACAAACTCATCGGCACTCGCTTCCAGGATTACCGAGCTGGGTAGAGATATTTTCTAAAAAATGAAAGAACTGCGGATGCTGTAAATCACAAACAAAAACAGAAGTTGCTGGAAAAGCTCAGCAGGTCTGGCAGCATCTGTGAAGAAAAAATCAGAGTTAACGTTTCGGGTCCGGTATTTCTGAGGAAGGGTCACCGGACCCGAAACATTAACTTTGATTTCTCTTCACAAATGCTGCCAGACCTGCTGAGCTATTCCAGCAACTCCTGTTTTTGTAGTGACATTTTCTGTTTGTGTTCTGTTTTTACTTATGCTGTTGCTACATTGCAGTGCAGAATCGATGGACTGAAGGGCCTCTTCTGTACTGTATGATTCTATGAGTTGCCTGGCAGCCCTCTGCTTGCTATATTCCACAGTTCCCAAGGATTCAGTTGATGTTCCATTTGAGTTATCTCTGTAATAAAATGTTGTCTTTACCTTTCTATGGTGACTCTGACTTCCTCACCCCTTTGAAAGCTAAAATGTACGTCCAAATCCTGCCCTGGACAGAAGCAGTTGTGATTCATTGAAAGCTTCCCTCACCATACACTTGCTGCCCCCCTGTGCTGCAGGAGTGGTCGTCCTCAGCTATGTCCATTGCCCTTTCCTTAAAAGGTGTGAGGATCTGGATGTTCACCTCTCCCTTGGTTTTGGCACACTCCACACAGTTGTGGAACAGCTTTCCCTGCAATGAGATAAAGAAAAGGATTGAATGTGTTGGCAATGGGTGCAGCAGCACTTTGTGAGCATGCAGAACTATGCCATGGAGTGAGCCACGTCCAGTTAGTGAGTAGGAAGTACATTTTCCAGGGATAGGGTGAGTAATTTGAGAGAATGAGGCGGGTGTGAGCCCTCCAGTGTACATCATGCTGATGGTGCTTCTATGTCAGGCTGCAATCCTTTGTGAATGTCTGTGCAGTGACAGAGTTAGACTGACTGTGAGATAGCAGAATGTAGGAGATCATTCAATTTCTTGAGAGGGTCATTGGCACTGGTCCTGCTTTGCTAATCTACCCCAAGCTGGACAGTATTTGAGGGATGGTCTCAGGATGAAACAATCCCTGGGAACAGGACCTCTCTTCTGACCCTGACTCTATCCAATTATACTTGTAACAAAGTGTCACTGAAGTGCGGGATGAACTTCTGCTTCGTAAGAGGCATTTCTTCAGTGATGGTGGGGAACAATTTTCACAGGCTGAGTGGATGCTCCAGGTTTGCAGCAAGTGAAGTAGTGTCCCAGCTGGCCTTTAAATATGGTGTCACAACCTTGGACCACAGAAGGTCTGAAAGAAACAAAATCTTCCTGCTCATTCCCCAAATGTGATTTGCTGAGTCACTCTTCCAGCATTCTCGCTTGCATAGATGAGGAGGGAGGCAATGCAATCGCATGAGATAAGTTGCGCACGACATTGAAGAATATGATGGCATCTAAGATGACTAGTACCATAATTTAACTCCAACATGGAAAATCTCAGCTGATGTTTCAGTTGAAGATTCTGAGTTCCGATAGGGTCCATATCTGAAATAGCGTCCATTCTCTTGTTTGTAATCAATTTCAGTAACTGCTCTAGTTTATTTTTCCACAGGGATCATCAGCACCTATATGTATATATAGTTTTCCTAAACGTAATAAAAAAGAATTCATGTTACTTTTGTCTCAAGGCTGTGCATTATACTCATTTCCCTAATAGTAGATTAAGTTTTCCACCTACAGTTTTCTAGCTTAGATTTGTTTTGTTAACTTTTTGAATGCCAAGTAGCAATTTCAATGTGAATAATATTTTAAATGTGGTAGATGAGTGAACTTAGCATTAATTCAGGAACAAACAATATTTTCACAGTTAATTGAAAAAGAATTTAAAACTAAACCAGTAATTCCAAAATGAGGACGATAGTTAAGTCCTACCAATATTGCCCTCTCCTCTGTTACTCCTGGAAAAAACCGTGAGAAGAAAGCAAAATAGTTTTCATATTTGTTTCCACTACAGTAAAAAGCGCACCTGGTATGAAGACTTGCTGGCCTGTGTTGAATTTGGCTTATACCCGATAAATGTGGGAGCCAGCAGTGATCAAAGGATTCAGCACATACTGTACTTCCATGGGAGTGTTGATAGAATAAATTTTCTGTACAGTAAGGCAAGATTCTTAAACTGTGAGAACCAAAAAGCTCGATATTGTAAGGAGACAGAAAGGAGTAAGTGTCATTTGTTTAATCGAGTTTGCTTTGGCGAAATCACGAGGGGCTTCTCAGGACAATTTTAAATAGGAAACAAACTAATGCGAGTTACCCCAAACAGCAGAAACGGGGCAGGTGACTGGTGAAAAGCACTCAGTTACTTAACTACCCTCAAACTGCTGGGAGCTGATAGCTTATGAAAATTGGAACCTCTGAATAGAAAACAGGAGTAGGTCACAAAGCCTCATGAGCCTATTTGATAAGGTCATGATTGATCTTTGACTTCAACTTTACTTTTACATCTGCACCTCTATTCCCTGGTTTCCTTGGAGTCCAAAAATATATCACTTCCAATATTGAATATACACAATGACTGAGTGCGTACAACCCTCTGGGCTATAGAATTTCAAAGATTCACAACCTTCTGATAGGAAAGAAATTTCTCCTCACCTCAGTCCTAAATGGCTGACTCCCTGTCCTGAAGCTATGCCGTCTGGTGCTAGACTCTCTAGCCTATGAAAACAGCCTATGAATGTATGAACATACCAAGAGCAGGATTAGGCCTATCAACCCTCTGACCTGTTCTGCAATTCAATAAGACCATGGCTAATCCAATTTTGGACTCAACTTCACATTCTCACCTACCCCCAAAAGCTTATGACTCTCTTGTTAATCAAGAATCTATCTACATCAGCCTTAAAAGTATTCAATAAAAACCTCCCCCACTCTCTGGGGAAGGCAGTTCCAACCACTGAGGACCCTAACAGAGAAAAATTTCCACGTTATCAACATCTCAGCATCCAGCCAGTCAAGGCTTCTCAAAACCTGAGAAGTTTCAATGAGCTCACTTCTTTTTTTTAAAATTGTATTGAATATCAATCCTGCCTGCTCAATCTCTCCTCATATTGACCTTGTACTCAATTTCTTTTACCTTGAACAGTCAGAATCTGCAAATAGCTGTTCATTCTGCTGTGGGTTCTGTCCGAATGGAGGGGCAATGGGCAGTTAAGACAGTAAGTGATAGAGGTGAAGAAGTGGCATTGGTGTGCAAGGACATCAAGCCTGGGTTAAGACTGGAAAAATGGAACAAGGACAAGCTTTGGTGTGAAAATGGGCCTCCGAGGCCTGAGAGCAAGTACGAATCAAGGTGGGCGAGGCCAGTGGCTGGGGGCATGACTCTGCAAAGGGGGATTCAGGTGGTAAAGGTTGGGGTTGGGAGGGTGAAGAGTGGCCACGAATGAGAGACAGCAGTTTCGAACCTTTAAACAAGAAAGTAGAGAATTGTATAAATTTTACTATTCACAGTCAGTTGGATAATTTATCACTCAACTGTTTTATTTCATAATGATTTACAATGCTGAGTTATCACATCTCAAAGCATCTCATCTGCTGCAAATTGCTTGAAATGCAGTGTCTACATTAGAGACAAACATACAAGTGTTTAGGTCATGTCTATGGAAATCATGTTTATAGTGATAACTTTTTTGTATATTGATGAGTGTATCAGTTTATTTTTAACAATTTGTTGTGAACTTATGTCATTTATCTTGTGCCAATTTAACTACTGAGGCATCTTGAAACTACCACTTTTCTTGTGTGTTGTAGCTTTATGTTTAACACAGTGTAGATGATTATTGAGGATATTGTTGAATTCTTCTAATTCTACATCTGTGTGAGACCAAGTGCCCCAAATGTTGATACAAATACAGACAATAATGTTACTGTAAGACAGTATTACCTAACATTACCTAATAATTACAATATTACCCTGTTGATGAGAATGACAAAGGAACCCCCAAAAAATGAAAAAGTAATCCCTCATTATCAAATCATAACCCTCAAGAAAATTTCAAGAGGAGATCTTGAAATAAAAAAATGTTTTCCATTAGGCCAAATAAGGGATGGAGGTCTGGGCAAAAGAGCTTCAAAGTTTCTATGTTTTTTAAAATTTTCCTTCTGGGGATAGGATGTGTGTGAGAGTGGCTCTGGGCTACACATGGATTTCCATGTTCCAGATTCTTTCACTCCTCAATAGTGGCACCCTCATGGGATGGCTCACCAGCCCATCCATTGACTAACATGCTGCTAGTGAGCACAGTATTACTCAACTTGCAGCTTCCCCAGAATATCGAAAACTGGCCTGAGGGTTAAAATGAGAATTGAAATTTCTTGCCTTAGTTCTGGAACATGAGTGTTTACAGTTTACCCTGCTAATCTACCTGAAAGGGTTATAAAGGCAGTTTCACTCAGTAAGTTCCAAAAGGCAAGTATATAAACACTTGAAAGGTTTGCAAGCCAATGGAGAAGTAGGAGGAGCGGAGGAGTAATTGTCCCACAATAACCTTTTCAAAGAGCTAGCACAAGTAAAAAATATTGTGTGATTCCATGAAAACAGGACTGGAGTTAAAACCAGAACCCTGGAAATGTTATCTGAAACTAGAACTTGAGTAAAATTCTAATTTTGGCGTTTTTGAAGAGAAGCTCTACAATATAACGTTTTCTAATATACCATAATTGTCAGCAAAGTATTTACTGTTTATGATGCAATAACATAAAAAAAAACTTTACAGAGCGCCTGGGTCAAATTATGAGAATTCTTTTGAAAAAACCTCTAGTGAGTGGATTGAACAAGCAAAACTCACCTGTTCCTGATATTACAATGAATGCACTTAATTGCTCTTTGTTCTGTCCATTTTTTGAACTAGACATTTTTTGTGATTGTTTACATATTTAGCCACATCTGAAGCACATGTGGAGCATCTGATGACCATGCGCGAGCAGCATTTCAAACAGCAAAGACTTTTAAACTCTTTGATTGTTGGTACTTGTTTTAAAGTGGAGCCAGAGTGTAAAAGAAATTTGGGGAAAGGTGGTTAAAAAATGCTAAAGATCAAGAAATTAATGGCATGAGATAGCCATTTTAATCAGTTTAAAAATCTTCATTTTTTTCTTTATTCATCAAGTCAAGCAATTTGTAAGGTTAAATTCAATCTTGTTATTCTTAAGATTATGCACTTTGTTTAAAACCTTCCACCACATCTAGGTAAAAGAATACTTGGCGATCACACAGAACCTCCTTGTAAAAGTCACCATAACCATACCAGAGCTGGTCTCTCATTAAGAGAGACAACTGGTGGTGATTTAACCTGAGGGTCACCAGGCCTCACGATAACTCTGGCTAATAATGTGAACTGAATGATATTTGATAAGCTGCCTGTTACATTTTGTGTCCAATCTTACATTTCATTGAAAAAAAGGCCATTTTCTTTACCAGGTGATTAATGTGATATTGTCTAATTTACGTCATCATTCAAAGTTCAAATTAGCCCCCCTTCTCTGTACATGGAAGAATAATGAATGGATTATAACAGAATGAGGCAACAAAATTGATAGCTTTGAAAATAGTCACAGGGGATTCTGATGCATAATTCACCCACATCCATCGAAGAAAAGCAGGCAGCATGTAAACTTTGCACTGCCCACCCATTCAACCGATATGCATACTTCTAAACATAGTGGTGAATGGCTGAATTCTCAGCAAGGATCCCAGATTCATGTGGGACTACTCAAATCGAGCATACACAACGAAGGAGAGGCCTGCAGCAGCAAGCCTATCCTGCTGGAAGTATGAAGCTGGTGTGATACGGCAGAGAATGGATGCCCAGATTTTCTGATTCAGCAAAGAAGGTCTAGGTGCTGGAGATGGATAGGAGGAAAGATATCTTGCATCCACATGGCTCCAGGAAATTCTCAGACAAGAGCTCAGAGGGGACTGGGAGCAGATACCTATACATTTTAATGTGAACTGTGTCACCTCAGGCATCTGAATGCAGTTGAACAATAAATTAATTTAGTGCACTAATGTGAGTAGACAAGATGTTCAAATGCCTCATCCTTACAACTGAGACACTAGCTTCACACATTGTTCCATTTACCAATTGTCCACCAACAATCTGGACCAATCACAAATCAAACCTAACAATCAGAGCTTCCCATGTCTTACAGTTTGTTCACATTGCCAGCTATTCATCATAAGACCTACATATCACTAATAAAACCGAACAGACTTCCTTCACTCTTGTAGCTCAAAATAGAATGGGAGGCAGCAAATAGTGAATGGGGCCAGGTACAGTTGCATGTCCTTAACCATACAGGGAATGCAGGTAGGGTCTATGCTTGGACCAGCCAACAGCGAGACCATGGTCTTCAGCATAGCTAAGGTCATGGAAGATGGAAATAGTAAATTCCTAATTCTCCTTTTGACGTTCCACTTCCCCTCACACAAGCCTAAAGCTGTACCTTTCGACCTTCAAAGGAGTGTCATCTGGTCAGGTACTGATCCAAGAATGTGGAAGCCCAGACAAGTAACTGTCTGATGATGGAATGATGACTAAATCTCACAGTTGCAGACACTAGCGCAGCAACTGGTATTGCACATACTTTCGAGTAAAAGCACGGGAGATTTTGCATATGGTGGACAGAAATTAATCTGTCCTGTGGGATCAGACTGGGAGGCAGAGGAAAGAGGGAGTGATAGACTTGGGAAGTTAGCTGGCGGGTGGAATGCTAGACTCCTTCTTGGTAATTGTTAAAGGGAACAATATGCTTGAGGATAGCCACAGTCTGCTACAACAGATTAAGGTTCTCATGTTGCCACCACTACAATGGCCACCTAGTAAAAGCTGGTGGCTTCGTTGTGGGTCTAGGGTGGGAGGAGTAGTACAGTATGTACTGACTGGGCACCCTGCAGCCCATGGAGACTCCAAGGGCTAACCCTGTTGGAACACCAAACCCCTGCCCTCAGTGCTAATTCCCATACGCATGCCAACCCTGTTGCCAGGATCTATCAGAGTGAACGCTGCCAATCCAGACTATTTACATGGATTCTGGTGCTTCCTCAATGTTGCTGAGGCCAGCCATAGTGTCAGCAGTGAAGGATGCCACTGGAGGCTACCACAGTTAAGGTTGGCTGGCAGCTCTTGAAGGTGGAGTCATTGCCTTTAATGGTTGCTCAATGGGCACAGAACTGCATCTGTCACTCTCTGATGGGCACAGACTCATGTCAGAGCTCCTGGATTCGGCCATGGTGGGGATGCCCCCAGTATCTGGCCTGTCATTGGCTCACTGCTACTATGATTATATTCAGCCCCTGAGCCACTGGTCATGATCGCCCTACATTCATGTCAGAGGAAATGTTCAGTGCAGCGCAAACTCACTAAATGTGAAGTTGTGCACGTGTTCTGCTGCAGGGCACTCAAAAGACCAGTTTCAATGAAACAGTTTGCAGACAAAGGCTGCTGGAAACACACACACAGAAATGCTTCGCGCATTGGCAAGCCAACCAGACACTCTGTTACCACTGTCAAAATGCATGGGGCACACCAGCTCCAATTTGGGATAAGGATTTGCACAGATCCAACAGTCTGTTCGCTAAGATAATGATTCTGAAGGAGTTAAAATGGAAATTGCATTAAGCTCCACTCATTTTAATGATGCAGAAAACCAGAGGTTGGTAAATGTGGTGCCACTATTTAAGTCATGTTGTAAGGAAAATCCTGGGAACTACAGTCCTGCCAGCCTTATGTCAGTGGTAGGAAAGTTGCTGGAGGGGATTCTGACGGACAGGTTTTACATTCATTTGAAAACGTAAGGACTGATTAGGAATAGTCAACATTGCTTTGTGCATGGGAAATCAAGTCTCACTAATTTGATTGAGTTTATTGAAGAGGTGACAGAGAAGATTCATGTAGGCAGAGTGGTAGACTTTGTCTTTATGGACTTCAGCAAAGCTTCTAACAAGGTTCCTCATGGTAGACTGGTTAGTAAGGTTATATCACATGGGATCCAGGGGGATGTAGGCAATTGAATACAAAATTGGCTTGAAGATAGGAGACAGAGGGTGGTGGTAGTGTGTTGCTTTTCAGACTGGAGGCCTGTTACTAGCGGTGTGCCATAAGGATTGGTGTTGGTCCACTGCATTTTGTCATTTATCTAAATGGTTTGGATGTGAATATCGGAGAAATGATCAGTAAGTTTGCAGATGATAGCAAAATAGCTGGTGTAGTGGACAGTGTATCTCAGAGTACAATGGAATCTTGATCAGATCTGGCATTGAATTGAGGAGTGGCACATGGAGTTTAATTTAGATAAATGTGAGGTGTTGCATTTTGGTAGTTGTTCCAGGGCAGGACTTATACAGTTAATGGTAGGGCCCTGGGGTGTGTTGCTAAACAAAGAGACCTGGGGGTACAGATGCATAGTTCTTTGAAAGTGGAGTTGTAGGTAGACAGGGTGGTGGAGAAGGCATTTGACACACTTGCCTTCATTGGTCAGGACACTGAGTATATGAGTTGGGACGTCATGTGCAGCTGTACAGGACATTGGTGAGGCCACTTTTAGAGTACTGCATCCAATTCTGATCATCCTTCTATAGGAAGCATGTTGTTAAACTTGAGAGGGTGCAGAAAAGATTTACAAGGTTGTTGCTGGGACTGGAGGGTTTGTGTTATATGGAGAGGCTGAATAGGCTGACGTTTTCTTTCCTGGAACATCGGAGGCTGAGGGGTGACATTATAGAAGTTTATAAAATCATGAGGGGCATGGATCAGGTGAATAACCAAGTCTTTTTTTCTAGAATGGGGGAGTCCAAAACTAGAGGGCATACCTTTAAGGTGAGAGGGGAAAGATTTAAAAAGGACCTGAGGGATAACCTTTTCATGCAGAGGGTGGTGTGTGTATGGAATGAGCTGCCAGAAGAAGAGGTGGAGGTGAGTACAATTACAACATTTAAAGGGTATTTGGATGGGTACATGAATAGAAAGGGATATGGGCCAAATGCTGGCAAATGGGAACAAGTCAGCACGGACAAGTTGGGCCAAAGGGTCTGTTTCTGTGCTGTATGATTCTATGACTCTAAGTCTCTAAATTAGTCTTTGGATGGAGAGTTAGGCCATCAGATCATAAGATCCTAAGATGTAGGAACAGAAATAGGTCAATCAGCCCATTGAGTCTACTCTGCTAATCAAGGAGATCATGGCTGATCAGGTAATCCTCAACTCCATTTTCCAGCCTTTTCCCCATAACCTTTGAGTCCCTTACTAATTAACAACATGTCATCTCTGGCTCCTGATAGTCTTGACTAATTTTGTGCAACAAATCAATGTAACTTGTTTGTATTGCTATTATGCAATGAACTGCAGCTTGTTGTGTAAGACAACTGCCTCGGTTGTGGTTTGTCCACTACCACCGAGTATTAGCCTGGCCTAGACACTCAACATAGAAAGGGGGATTAGCACTGCAGGGTGTATCATCACCTTGGGTCATGATAGATTGATTTAATTTTGATAAGTTTCTGTTGCAGTTTGTAAGTTTCTGTTGACAGTTACGTTTGTTTTTGTTACAGAGTCCGACCAGTGTAATCTGATAAACCTTTCTTTAAAAAGAGTAGAAAGAAGTTTAGTGGCAGAACTCTCCCTCAACCTCCTGCTGCCAGTGGTTGATAATCCAGAGCCCAATATGATGGAAACCAGTGTGGAAGCAGTGGCCAAATCCTTGAGAACATTTGTGAATATAACCATGATTCAGGGCCATTGTCTCAACTTCCATTGGTGCACAAGTAGGAGCTGCACATTGTCTGAATGCTGCAGTAAAATCTCACACTGAGGTCACGAAATCTCAGTTTATTGGCTTGCAGACTCAGACTGCCTCATGCCCTCTAATTCCAGTTTTCAGAGGAGTTTTAAGGTCTTACAGCACACCAGCAAACTGTGCAAATAACTGCAGTTCCTCAGATGTTTCCCCAGGGGAGTAGAGGTGCCTCTGTGGAGCTGATCTCTCTCAAAGTGACAACAGTTTTATGCTCATCACTGCCACAGAAGATGATGGTGTAGTGGTCATGTCAATGAACTAACGATCCAGAGGCCCAGGCTGATTCTCTTGAAACACAAACCCCACGATGGGAGAGTGAGTGAAATTTAAATTAAATTAATAAAAGTCTGATAGTGACTATCATCAAATGTTGTAAAAACCAACCTGGTTCAGTAATTCCCTTTTAGAGAAGGAAATCCGCCGCCCTTACCCGGTTTTGGCCTACATGAGACTCTAGATACACAACTTAACTGCTGTCTCAAGTTGCCTAACAGACCACTCAGTTTAAGGGTATTTAGAAATGTTAGCCATGCCAGGGGCAGCCACATCCTTAAGGAAGAAGTCTGCAAGTGTTCCTTCCGTTACTGAAATATTGCGGGAAGAGCAGACTGGCAAAGGACAGATGGTTGCCAGGATAACAGACAGTCATCAGCATCATACAATCGAAGTGGTCAAACATCAACTGTACACTAATCAAGCAATAACTTTAGCAGTATCCGTGCATCTCAACATTGATATGAAATACACACAAAGACAAGAATGTGCTGCATGTACCTACTCTTCCAAATCCCTCAAGTGAACATCCAAACCAAGAGCAGGAGTAGGCCATTTGGCCCTTCAAGTTTGCTCCAGCATTCAATATGATGTTGACTGATCTGTTTGTATTTAAAGTTTCACATTCCAAGCTATCCCTGATAACCTATGATTCTCTTGTCTAACAAGAATTTATCTACCTCCACTTTAAGAATATTCAATGACCCCACCTCAATTATCTTCTGAGAGAAAAAAGTTCCCCTCATCCCTGTCTTAGGTTGAAGCCAAATTATTAAACAGTGTGCCCTAGTTCTAGATTCACTGACAAGCTTGCCTACTCATTTGTATCCCTTTGTAACCTCCTTTTGTCTTCTTCAAAAGTTATCTTCCTACTCATCCTTAGGCCATCGGCAAATTTGCAACAATACTTTTGGTTCATTAGAGTCATAGAGTCATACAGCATGAAATTCGACTCTTCGGTCCAACTAGTTCATGACAACCATATTTCCAAACTAAACTAGTCCCACCTGCCTGTATTTGGCCCATATTCCTCCAAATCTTTCCTATTTGTGAACTTATCCAAATGTGAGAAAAGTCCCAGTCTTTCCAGTCTATTTTTACATCTCAAGCTCTACATTCCTGGCAACATCCTGGTAAATCTTTTCTGAATCCTCTCCAGTTTAATAATATCTTTCCTCCAACAGGGTGACCAGAACTGCATACAGAACCCCAGAATAGGCCTCACCAATGTCCTGAGCTACCTCAACATGACATCCAAATTCCTATACTCAAAGATATAGGAAGGCAAGCATGCTAAATGCCTTCTTAACCATCCTGTCGAGCTGTGATGCAAATTCCAAAGAATTATGTGCCTGAACCCCTAGGTCTGTCTGTTCTACAACATTACCCAGGGCCCTATCATTAGTTGTATGAATCCTGTCCTTGTTCATATAATGAAAATGCAATACCTCACATTTATCCAAATTAAACTCCATCTGCCACTCCTCAGCCTACTGACCCAATTTTTCAAGATCTCTTTGTAATCTTAGATAACCTTCTTCACTATCCACTATACCACCAATTTTGGTGTCATCTGCAAACTTACTAACAATGCCTCCTATATTATCATCCAAGACATTTATATAAATTGTAAAAAAACTGAGTTCACAGTACTTAACTTTGTGAAACACTACTTGTTGCCTCATGTTCACCAGAAAATGACCCATCTATGTCCTACGCTGTTTCTAGTTAGCTACCCAATCTTCTCTCCATGCCCATTTGTTATTCATTACACCACAACTTTTTATTTTCTGCAATAACCTTTGATGTGGCATCTTATCAAATGCTTTCTGGAAATCCAAGTACAGTACTTCCACCCATTCCACTTTATTCACAGCACATGTTACTTCCTCAAAGAACTTCAACAAATTGGTTAAATATGATTTTGCTTTCACTCTGATTCTGCTTGGTTACCAGATTACCTTGAACTTTTTAAAATTTTCCACGATAACATCTTTAGTAACTTTTAACATCTTCCCAAAGACAGATATTCGTTAAATGGCTTATTGTTCTCTTCTTTCTGTTTCTGCATCTTTTTAAATAAAGGAGTTTCATTCACTATTTTCCGATCTAATAGGACCTTTCTCAAATCTAGGGAATTTTGGAAATTAAAATGAATACAGACTCCATTTCCAGATTCACTTTGGACAGAACCAATGCTCACTTTGTTAACTTTTTAAAATTGCTTCAGAAACTCTGACTATCTGCTGTTATATTTTAGCTAGCCTTCTCTCAAACCCTAATTTTTACCTGTTTATTATTCTTTAAATAATTCTTTGTTACATTTCTTATTGTATTCTGACCTTCCATCCATCTTTGTACAATTATATGCTTTCTCTTTCGGTTTGATACTATCATCAACTTTTTAGTTAACCATGAATGGTGGTCCTCCCATTTTGAACTTTTCTTTTTTTATTAGAATATATCTATTTGGTGTAATCCAAAAGGCCCACTTAAAATCTGTTATTGTATCTCTATTGACCTATCACTTAACCTGATATGCGAGTTCACATTAGCTAGCTGTGCTTTCATTCCTTACTTAAGTTAAAAACTGTAGTCTTGGGCTCATTGTTTCTCCCTCAAACTAAATATAAAATTCAATCATATTTGGTTTGGTAACAATTGTTGCTATCTGCCTGTTCCTCTTTAATTATGTGGTGGTCACCCATTTCCCCTCTCCTTGCATAAGTCAAGGGGTGGAGGTGGGATGGCCGGTTGACACCTCTTTACACCTGCTTTCCACAGTGTTTTCAAATTTCCAGATGTGTCATAGCGATATCAGCTGTTGCTCAAGCTCTGAAATCTGGAACTGCCATAGCTGATGACACTTCCTGCATGTGTGATTGTTCTGGATACAGAAAATATTTTGTAATTCCCAATTGGAACAAAATGTGCTGTCTAGGAAGTGAAGATGCCTTGCCATTCCTGACAGAGCTCTGTAAGTATCTCCCAAGTGAATTGCAGATAATGCATAAATGGCTTGCGTGGAAGTCAGAAAAGTACTCCCAGAAGACCTAGGTCAACAATGTCTTCCACTGAGGACACTCCTTTCTGTAATCTTCATTCCTTTCTTAACAGTTTGGTCTAATCTTTGCTGCCTATGTTCCATTTCCCTCTTATGTTCTAACTGGTACAAATGTAGTAGAAGGTGTTCCTTGTGATTGATTTAATCCTTAGTTATGATAATTTTGTTTGTGGTGAGAAAACTGTAAAAAAAATTTGGTCAGTGCCAGCTAACTTTAAGTCTTTGCACCCCCACAGATAAATGCAACTCTATAAATACAAATCATGCAACAAATTACACTGATTATTAATGTGTTATATTAGGAAGATAAACATTATTTTGAAAAAAATACCAGTCAAATACAAATCATGATGATGAGCTCAATTATAATTTCACCAACCTTTTCTTTTTGCTTGCTTGTACATTTTATGTTACTCTAAGGGTTTTGAGTACTATGTGATAGGGTTTTTTTATGGTGGATGTAGAGTTTAATCAGTGATGTTTAATCAATAAGAAACTGCCTCTAGTGTCTCCTGTCTGGCCTCAGAATTAGGTAGCCAATGCCACATATAATAATTCTTGTCATCATTACCTCCAACTGTATTGTAAATTTTAGTCTCCAAATATTATTGATGGCATAACTTGCCCAGATAGCTGGGTCACCAAGACTTAGACTACATTTTAGGGAGTGTGTATTTCACATTTTAGTGAAAGAATTTATTGAGGAATAAGTCAACTGTATGTTCAAAAATGCATGTGCTTATAGCTTGGCTGCAGTTACAGAAAAATAAAAAAACACATCAAAACAAATCCACAGAGCTGCTTAATGAGCTAAAAAAAATTGGAAAGGATGTAAGATTTAGTTCTCCAAATATTGTTGATGGCATTCCCTGCACAGCTTGCTGTCCAGATTGCTGTTTGGGAGTCTCTTTATAGGGATCAAGAACTAGTTGCCAACTTGCCATGACACTTCCCTATAGATACCGATGTAAGTAACTGAAAGGGAATCTCTAGATACTGGGTTGTCATCTGGAAGGGTGACAAGTCTGAATGGGGAGACTATCAAAGTGATAGGATGCTCACATCTAAAGCGGAGTTGGGGTTGGAGCATAGTCCATGTAGCTATGGTAAATTAAGGTCAGAATGCTAACTTTGAATATAAAATCAGTGAATAATTACTGCACAGAAGGAAGCCATTTGACCCATCATTTCCACGCTGTCTGTCTGCAAAAGCAATTTCGTGGGGAAATCCATTTCCCTTTAGCCCACAATTTTACTTTTATTTAAATAATTATCTAATTCCATTTTGCAAGCCATGATTGAATCTGCCTTGGTGGCACTGTTTGGGAAATATATATTTCCTCATGTTACCTTCAGTACTTTTGCTATTTGCCTTAAATATGTGTTCTCTCATTCTCTGCCCTTCCACCAGTGGGAACAGTTTCTCCCTATCTACTTGACTGGAGATTTCAGTATTTTAAAAAATCTCTATCAAATCTCTGCTCAACTTCTCTTGGCAGAAAATGTCCCAGCTTCTCCAATCTAACAACTTAAACTGAAATTCCTTTTCTGGACTGCATTCTTGTAAATCTTTTCTGCACCTTCTCTAATATTTTCATAAGCTTCCTGAAGTGTGGTAACCAGAATGAAATGTATCGCTCTAGATGAGGCAAATGAATGTTTAACAAAACATTCATTATAACTTCTATGGTTTTGTACTTTATGCTTCTAATTATAAAGTCTAAGGTGCCTTACGTTGTAACAACTTTTTCAGCCTGAGCTGCCATTTTCAATTTCCCTTTCACAGCTGTTTTCAGTTCAAATGAAGGATCACTGGACTTGAAATGTTAACTTTATTTTTCTCTCACAGATGTTGCCAGACCTGCTGAGTTTCTCCATCACTTTCTGATTTTGTTTCAGATTTCCAGCATCCACAGTTCTTTATTTTTATTCTGCCACTTTTAATGATTTGAGCAAGTATATCCCCACACATCTCTCTTCTGCTCTAGCATCACTTTAGAATTGTATCTTTTACTCTATACTGCCTTTCTTCCTTCTTCCTACTAAAATCCATCGCTTTATACTTTAGTTCTGCATCAAATGGGACAGAGGCATCCTTCTATACCTTTAATTATTGTTCTAGTAACTGACTTAACAGGAATAAACCTCAATTAAAAACCATCTGCTCAACAATCAACTTCTTCACTTGTGCTGACATATTTCATAGGGAGGTTAATGTAAATAACGTGTAAATCTTGGCTTGTGTGTCTGAATAATTGTGCCAAATTTGACACTTACAAAAGTTAAAACCCTATTATGCAACTACTAAAGTGGGCTAACCCACTACTCTCACTTACAGAAATAAAGACAATGATAATACTCACCAGTCACCTACTTGCTGACCTGTGCCATCACTTTTGATTGTGTTTCCAGAGCACATACACTGCTTCCACTTCTCTGCTTTTGCTGCTCAAGTTTATACTGTGGGTCTTGGGTCCTCTTTCCTGCTTTATTTATGCCTGCTGCCAAGGTTCAGCTCCATGTTTTATTCATCTGGGAGACCAGTCCCCTGCAATAGTTACTACTGTTTCCACTGTTTTTCCTGCTCGTTCCACTCAAATCAGCACTTTGTGTATTTTTCTCACAGCTACTATGGGTGCTTGCATTACAGAGAAGGAACTCTCAGGACAAAAACTGGACGATGGCAACTGGCAACTGGCTACTCATCCCTAGTATGCGCTCAAAAATTTCACTATTGAAATGTGTGTTAAGACCTGTCCAAGGGAAAAGGACAACAGACAGATGAACAGATTGGTGCCATTATGTAATTAAGTGATCAATTTTCTCTTGGCATTTTATTTCAGTGTTTTGTGCCATTTTGGTGCATCAACGTACTGTTGATGATAAAGAAAATTCTCCATTGATTATGTTGCTAAAGTGAAGCTTTTTAATTTAGTTGTGCAATGTGTACCCAAAGACCTGCTTCCCAACTTAATCAGCTCAGTAAAGTTATAGCATTAAACTCATTGGATGACTCAGAGGCAATAGTAGCATACAGAGATTTCTCTTTATATCATTTAGAATTTGGTGATGAGACAGATAGATATAGTTCGCTCTTAATAATATCAGTTTAAATCAATACAGTATTATTTATTCTTATTGTGACATATAGGTCCTTTAAATATACTGACAAACAAATAATGGATGACTGTGAACATAACATATGAGTGTTAGAAACTATAACATTCATAAAAATAGATAAAGTATACAGAAAATTTGCCGGATGCAGTCCGAGGAAGTTGCAAGTTATAACCAAAGACAGGGATAATAAATAATCTTGAGTTATGGAGCCAGTACAATACTTCTAAGCATTGAAGTCATATATGCTGAGAATGCCTTTGTTGATCTGCAATAAATGTGCCTGCCAGAAAAATAACTTCTGATAAGACTCCATCCAAATAAGAAAAAAGGGTTTTTGTCTGAAAAATGCATCTGTCGTGAAAATTTCTTCTTAAGTCATGAATTTTGCTCAAAACCATTTTGCAAAATCTAAAATAAAGAATTCTAACAAACATCCTGTTTGCCAGGACTGATGAAGGGTCTAGGCCCAAAATGTCAACTCTCCAATTCCTCTGATGCTGCCTGACCTGTTGTTCTTCTCCAGCTCCATGCTCTATTGACTCTTACTCCAGCATCGGCAGTTCTTGCTGTCTCCACCCATGTTTACTGCCTATGTCACAAAGCACATCATCACATTTCTGCATATAATTTACTACCAATGGAAAGTGAAGCCATTCATAGAGCGAATGTATATAATAGACAGAAGACCAAATTAAATAATTTAACAACAGTACTTAAAACACTTGACCTTTGTGGAAAAGGTACTTACTGCAGCAAAATTGAAAACTCACTGAAATTTATGCCACATTTCAGAGAACATGCATTTCACATTTTAGGGGGGGATGCATATTGAGGAATAAGACAACTATGAGGACAAAACAAAACAAATTTTGAATCTTGACTATAATTATCTCAAAATTTAAAAAAGTCCACATCAGAGCAAATTCAGAAAAATGTATGATCATCTCAAATGAAAATTCCTGAAGCAACAATGAAGATGGAAGAAGGAATGAATAGCAATAAAAGCATCCCCTTTCTGCAGATATGAAAGTTAAGAAAAAGGCCATAAACTTTGAAGAGAGGGTCCGATAGGCCCTCATTAATAAGGTAGAGCAGAGATGAGATCAATAATATTTGATATAGTTGGATGTTCTGCAGTGGAATACATCCACTAAAGACTACTCCCTTGTTAATTTTGTAGAACATTTTAGATCCTGGCTGGAAGGAATTAAAGCCAGGCTATAGTTACAATAAATGCTGGAAATATTCAGCACACCTGGCAATATTTGTGCAGCCAGGAGCTACATGCATTATAATTTACAGGGGATGGGGAGCAGACTACTCACAGCCCTTGACTAAAAAGTCAGCTTGAGAAATGATAAAAAGTGTAAACAGCAGAAATAACATACTACGAGCAGTGTTAGTAAGTACAGAATGGGAAGTCCGCATCCCCATTGAGAAGTCCTGTCCTTGAAAGCTATCAGCTAATCTGGTTGGCTGGCAGCTCTCAGCATTCTGGGCAGGGCCAAGAGTGGATACAGCTGATACAGCAGGTAGGCACAAAAGGTGAACCCTGGACCAAAAGATGTCAGAGGGTATCGGCCGAGCGAGGTTTGACCAACCAGGGAAGCAGTGGAGTGAGGGCCCTGGGTTTTGGAGAGCAGGCAGGTAGCAAAGAGGAGAGATGCTTCTTGGGCTGTGGGAAAAGGTGCACAAAGGCCATCCCAAATATAGTGCTCTCCTTCTGCCACACCCTTTTCAAAACTTGTTGAAACATCTTGTTGTCACTCCTATCTAACTGATCACGCCGACCTTATATATTTTTATTCACTCGTGGGATGAGAGCATCGCTGGCTGGCCACCATTTATTGTCCATCCCTAGTTGCCCTTGAGAAGGTTGTGGTGAGCTGCCTTCTTGAACCACTGTAGTCCAGGTTGACCCATAATGCCCTTAGGAATGGAATTCCAGGATTTTGACCTAGCAACAGTGAAGGAATTATATGTTTCCATGTCAGGAGGGGAACTTGCAGTTTGAGGTTTTCCCATATATCTGCTGCCCTTGACCTTCTAGATGGAAGTGGTCATGGTTTGGAAGGTGCAGTCTAAGGATGTTTCATGAATTTCTGCAGTGCATCTTGTAGATAGTACACATTACTGTCAATGAGAATCAGTGATGGAGGCAATGGATGTTTGTGGATTTAACACCAATCAAGGGGACTACTTTGTTCTGGATGATGTCAAGCTTCTTGAGTTTTGTTGGAGCTGCAGTCATCCAGGCAAGTGGGGACTATTCCATCACACTCCTGACTTGTGCCTTCTGGATGGACACTGGGCTGTCAGGAGGTGAGTTACTCGCTGCAGGATTCCTAGCCTCTGACCTGCTCTTGCGGCCACTGTCTTTATATGGTGAATCCAGCTGAGGATCAATGGTATCCCCAAGGATGTTGATAGTTGGGGATTCAGTAACGGCAACACCATTGAATGCCAAGGGACAGTGGTCTTATTGTAGGCAGTGTGTTATTGTAGATGGTTATTGCCTGGCATTTGTGTAGCACAAATGTCATGTGCCACATGTCAGCCCAACCTGGATATTGTCCAGACCTTTTTGCATTTGAACATGGACTGCTTCAGTGTCTGAAGAGTCACAAATGGTGCTGAACATTGTGCAATCATCAGCGAACATCCCCCACTTCTTACCTTATGATGGAGGGAAGGTCATTGATGAAGCAGCTGAAGATGGTTCGGGTAGGATACTACCCTGCGGTATCCCTGTAAAGATATCCTGAAAGTTTACCAGGAAGTTTAAATCTCCTGCTTCCACTCTGTGCTATACCCACACACTGTCTGGCTTTTGGAATTTTCTGTCTCTCTCTCTCTCTCTATCTCTGTGTTTTTAGATCCCTATTATTGGCCTATAGCACGATATTTTGTACTTTATTTTATTCCACCGAACTACCTAGCCCCAATCTCTTCACTTTGTTAATTGTGAAACCTCATTAATAATTCATGAATAAGATCACTGCTCCACCCCCCCCCCCCCCCCCCCCCCACCCCGCCCCACCTCCCAAAAACAGGAGGTAAGGTCTGCACAGCTTTGGGACCCTGAGCTCTATGAATTCTGCAATGTGCATGAACCCTACTGCTTTCTGACCTTGATTCACTCCATCCATGAGAAAGATACATTGATATTTTTCCTGGGGTATTGAGCTTCAGTAACCTTCCTGATAAAACAGCGAATAACAAACTGAGAAATGCTGCTCATACAGACAATAGTTGCCTTGACAGTCATTAGCAGGGCTGCCTATGCAATGACTTTAGTTTCAACTTGTGGCTGCTGAAGGTGATTATGGTTTGATGATATTATCCTTGATAACATGCAAATGAAGCTGAGGTATGTGCTAACCCTTTGTCAGTAAGGTAGCTGTCAGCAGAAAGTGAATTACAAGTATCTTCCATTGTAAGATTCAGGAATTCATTTGTGGAGTGTTAAAATTGTAAAAGTTTGTAAAGAGATAAGTCCATGATTTTCCAAGCACTTTTCTGTACATACTGAATTTCAAGGGCTTCCATTGTTGCTGCTCACACCACTCTGAATATATCAGTACAAGTGTCCCTTTGAGTAGCTGGATTATGTACACGCCAGCACAATGAAAATGTTCAGACTTTCAGAGATACATCCTGGAAGGCACTTTGGGTTAGGTTGCCAAATACTCTGTCAATCATGTTCCATGTTATCCAATGTGCCTCATTATACTTGTACTCATGTGTGGTCTGTTGGCTTAGTTGAAGTGGCAATATCCCCATCTTCGGCCTGGAGCCACAATCCCTAAGGAACCATCCATTCACCCTGTCATCTTATTTAAAGGCCCTTGGTGATCAGCTTGACTTAAAGCAAATGAATCATGAGCTGAACGAGGGAAATTGGCAGTTGCCTGCATGATTTCGTGCTTGGCATTGCAGACAAGTTGCAGGGTACTATCTCTTTGATTTATGTATGGAAGGGATTTTGCCTTGGGGTCCTGATTTTCACATGAATGCAGTCCACCAGTCCACCACTCTAAACACATAAAGCAATCCAGCCGTGGTGTGGAAATATTACTGGTTGGCAGTCTTCTCCTGCTAATTTTGAGAAATCAAAGAAATGGGGGAAATCACCCACTTTTTATTGGTGCTATCAGCTAGCTTGCTAATTCTTAACTGCTACTGATAGAGTTGTAGCAATCAAAGAATAGGAGTCAAGATAGGCATTGGCTCATGGTAGGTGTGAATGATGATAAATCTCTGGTGACGTAAAGACTGCGATGCACACTGCTGCTTAAATTGACCCAAGTATTTGGATACTGGCCAAGAGATTCTTTCAGCAAGATCTGCAACATTACCCACACAGGATGCTTTAATAAACACTCCTGAAAGTGTCAAGGATCTTGGCATCTTGACTCTGTGAAATTAATGTATCTCCCTTATGCAGTAAGTGTTCCCTCAATAATGCTGTTACTTTAGGTGTCAACCTTAACCCTATGATAATATATTTGCCTCTGAACAGACAGGTAATGGGTTCAAGTACCACAGCTTTTGCATGAACAGATTATCAAAGCTGGCACTTCAGGGCAATGCTGTCAGAGCTTCAGCCTTTCAGGAGATTTTGAAGCTGGGTCCCATCTGTTCTTTCACGAAACGATGTAAAGGATTTCATTGGCCAGGAGTTTCTTTGGATCTGCATCTATTCTGACATTGTATATTTGCCAGAAGTGCAGTTGAAACTTTATTTCTACACTTTCAAAGTAGACACAGTGGTGGAAGGAAGCAAGTCTGAGGCAATTCCTTACCTTTTTGTCCTGGCCAACATTTATCCTCAACTATTAAAACATATGGGGCCTGTAATGTGTCAGTGAAGAGGGGTCATAGCCCCCCTCTGTTTTAACCCACTGTTGATGAATTGCAACATTTGTTTTAATGCATAGCCTTTTAAAGTTGGTACTGGTTCCAGGGGTGCTGGGCTATTCCAGGATTTATGAGAATTACTGAATAGTTTAGGCTAAGGTAAATAAGAGAAATAGGCAGGCATTGGTTGAGAGCGATGCCAGAAGGTAGTTAATAATGATGAATTTTGGGATGATAGCAAAATATGGTAAGTTTCAACCCTGAGTCTCCCAAAGTTCCAAAAGATTTTAATAGTCTTAGATTATAAACAATTGTGCCCATTTACTTTTAAGATGAAAAGTGAAAGAGACTTAGGCTATGTGATGGCGAATTAGCATTTCAATCTGACCCAAAGACAACAGAACCAACTCTATGTCCTGAATCCAGTATTCAACTTCTGCGTCATCAGAAGTTTCCAGCCTTCCTCTGCATCTCTCCAGATTCTTACTCGTTAGCAAGAAGAATATCTGATCTGGAGTACAACTTCCTTTCTCTGTAGCATCAAGGGAATGTTCACAGGTGGCGTTTGCCTGGTTTTGGCCTGAGGGTGTGCAAATACCTGAGTGTCCAGTGAACCTGAAGAAGCTTTAGCCTCTCTCACAGACATTGCTGGTTTCAACTCTGAAATCATCTACTCCATCATGGACAGGCTCCTTTCAACCATATCCGCCATGACTGTACTGTGGAATTCTGCCAAACTGACCAGAAATGGAACATGAGATTTAAACACAATGATGGCCCAAAGATGAAGGATCAGGATTCTTTATTAGGTGATTGCAAAGATGAAGGGAAATTTAGGTTAAAAATACAAATGTATTTACAGTATTTGCACAAATGGAGCCCATGGTTCACATTGAGTTGAGGAATGTCCTGTCCATCTTCTCCTTCATCCCATCAGCCCACTTTCTTCTGTAGATACCCTTTTTTCTAGGAAGGGTCCATTCAGCTATTCCAGCAGTCCTCACAGTTGCTACCTGCTTCCAGAGGTCCTGGTAGTACTGGAGCTCCCCTACTTAGTGCCCTCCTCCATTGTTGAAACCAGCTGCCAGAGGTTCCGTTACATGACTATTGACTATTTTGAGCAACTCTCTTTCTCGAACATCAGCTGACTGCACATTGCCCCACAGCAATTATTTCACTGCCTCCTGAGAAAGAGAGAGAGAGGGAGAGAAAGAGAGAGAGCGACAACGTTTCCCAGGTCTGGACCAATTCAGGATTCCTGCATTAAACATTTATCTGTGACCTTTCACAGATGATTGCACAATGACCTGAAACCCATTCATTTTATTTTGAGTAACTTACTTTTATTTTCCTTATGGTTTGATCACATTTTTTTTGAAAGGTTATCCAGCACCTTCTTGAAGCACTGTAAAAATCAGTCAGAACCATTTACTCTGGAATCTTGTTCTGCTATTTTATTGTCCTCTGGCCTCAGGATGCCATGTTCCATCCCTCAAGTTACACCATTGCAGAAGTCTGCATTATGAAAGGATGCTGAGAATAATGGGCTAATTGAAGTTAGCAGTCTTGTTCTAACAAATAGATTTGCTTAATTCTATGGTTCAATACAATACAACCGTATTGACCTTGTTTAACTCAGTCTTTTTATTAAAAATGGATAAAGTGCCATTCATTCATTGAAGGAAAAACAGGCAGATTGCTGAATGGTAAAGTGTTGGACTTTACTTGGAAATAAAGTTGGGATCCAGAATCCTGTCAATCGTCGTTATTTAGAGATCATGGAAGATCTGACAGTTAATACTAACAATACCTCCCAGGTTAAATCAGCACTGGTGGCTTCCAGACACGATTATATCATGGAGTGACTTTGAGAAAGTGAAAATTGGAAGGAAGGAAACACTTTGGAAAGAAAATCTGGAATGGCTATTAATTACGACGGGGGGAGGGCCCGAAACGTCAGCCTCTCTGCTCCTATGATGCTGCTTGGCCTGCTGTGTTCATCCAGCCCTGCACCTTGTTGTCTTGGCTATTAATTACAGCAGGTTTGCTTGAATACATGTGTCAATTGTAGCCTTCCTATCAAATGATTAGGAAGCACTCTGAACTTACCCACACAGTTACTTTGCAATTTTGCTTATTGATGTTACTTTAACTCTCTATGATTTGAAGAACTTGGTGAAACAAAGAATTATAAATTGTAAGCAGGGCCAAAGTGTCATATTCAAGGGGCTTTCGAGTATCTTGATGATTATTTTGCTACTTAATTCTTAGAACAGCAGCTTTTTCAATGCATAGGCATAAAATACAACTATATCCCACACGGTGGACTTCACATTTTAGTTCCATTTTGTAGGAAATAAGATGGGAGAAATCTCAACAATCTTTGCCACCATAGCTTCAGCAAAAAATAAACTTGGAGAAGTGGTGTAAATGGCAGCTTTCAGTTCTTTAGCGGTTTTTGTTGTTTATTCCATTTAGTTCCACTGATCGCCTGCTGGAGAACCTCTGTGGAAATTCCAGGCACTGCTTCCTTTTAATAATTGGCATAGGGTCCAATTTTTCTGTTATTAATTCTGCATGTGTTCCAGTTGATCGATCATTGGAGAAAAAAAAAGCCAGTGATCCATGATCGAGCGATCCAGCAAAATTTTCTGTTTGATCAGTGGGTGCCCTTTACATATTTCATGATAATCTGGGGATGCAATGAAAGAATACATGAATATAAAGGAGCTGATCATTGTTATTATGACCCTTACAATATCCCAGTACAAAGATGACAGTGTGGTCCCCAGCCCTCTCCTAATGAGGCCATTGAACTGTTTCTGGTATTGAAGCCAGATCTCCTTCACAGTGCTGCTGGCATTCACTTAATCCACCACCTTTTGGCAAGCTCCCTCAACCTTCAATTGATACGATATTCTTGAAAGCAGGAATTTGCATTTTTATAGCACCTTTCATAACTCAGGATACCCCAAAATAATTAAAATGTTGCATTTTTGAAATAAAGGTAGAATATAATAATGTAATTTCAGGGAAATATGACAATGCATTAACACACACTGACAGCAGTTGTGCTACAGCAGCTTTCTTTATTAAAATTCATTCATAGGATATGGGTGTCACTGGTTGGGCTCACATTTATGGCTCATCCCTAAGTGTCTCCTTATTTGAGTGGCTTGTTATGACCACACTAGTGGGTAGTTAAGAGTCAGCCATGTTACTGTGTGCTTGGATTCATATGTAGGCCAGATCAGGACACATGACAGATGTTCTTCCCCAAAGGACATTCGTGAACCAAATGGCTGTTTAACAACAATCTACAAGGGTTACATGGTAATCATTAAGTTAGTTTATTAATCCCAGGTAACTATTGAATTCAAATTTCACCATCTTCCATGGCAGGAATTGAATCCATGCCTCTATGGCATTATAAATCACTCAGAGATAGCAAGAACTGCAGATGCTGGAGTCAGAGATAACACAGTGTGGAGCTGGAAGAATACAGCAGGCCAGGCAGCATCAGAGGAACAGGAAAGTTGACGTTTCGGGTCGGTACCCTTCTTCAGAAATGGGGGATGGAGAAGGGAGCTCAGAAATAAATAGAGAGAGGAGAGGTGGGGCTGGGGGAGGTAGGTGGGATGGTGATAGGTGAGTGCAGGTAGGGAGTGTGGGGATTGGTCAGTGAGGTGGGAGGAGCGGATAGTTGGGAGAGAAGATGGACAGGTTGTTTCAGGTTAAGGAGGCGGGGATGAGAGGGAGGGTTGGTTATGGGATGAGGTCGGGGTCGGGCAGATTTTGAAACTGGTAAAGTCCACATTGAGACCATTGGGTTGTAGGCTCCCAAGGCAGAATATGAGGTGTTGCTCCTCCAGTTTGCGTGTGGTGTCATTGTGACACTGGAGGAGGCCCAGGGTGGACATGTCACCCAGGGAGTGGGAGGGGGAATTAAAATGGTTTGCGACCAGAAAGTGTTGTCGTTTGTCTCATAAAGGGTGCAGATGCTTTACGAAACTGTCTCCGAGTCTCACTGATGTAGAGGAGGCCACATCGGGAGCAGTGGATGCAGTAGACCAAGTTGACAGATGTGCAGGTGAACCCCTGTCTAACGTGGAAGGGTTGTTTGGTGCCTTGAATGGAGGTGAGGAGGGAGGTGTCGGGGCAGGTGTAGCACTTCCTGTGGTTGCAGAGAAAGGTGCTGTGTGTGGTAGGGTTAGTGGGGAGTGTGGAGTGGATGAGGGAGTGGCAGAGTGAGCAGTTCCTATGGAAGGCAGATAGGAGTGGGAAGAGAAATATCACTTTGGTTGTGGGGTCAGACTGTAGGTGGTGGAAGTGGCGGAGAATGATACATTGCATGCGGAGGTTGGTGGGTTGAGATGTGAGGACAAGGGGGATTCTATCTTTATTTTTGTTGGGGGGTGGGGGTGTCAGGGCAGAAGTGCAGGAAATGCAAAAGATGTGGTCAAGGGCATTTTCGATCACTGAAGGGGGAAGTTACGGTCCTTGAAGTAGGAGGACATCAGGGATGTTTGGGAGTGGATCGCGCCATCTTGGGAGCAGACGCAGCAGAGGCAGAGGCATGGGATGTCCCATGACCAACCCTGTCCCTCATCCCGGTCTCCATGACCTGAAACAAGAACCCCCTTCCCCTCCCCCATTTCTGATGAAGGGTCTAGGCCCAAAACGTCAACCTTCCTGCTCCTATGATGCTGCTTGGCCTGCTGTGTTCATCCAGCTCTACATCTTGTTATCTCAGATTCTCCAGCATCTGCAGTTCCTACTATCTCTGTACATCTTCTCTTCCACCTAACAGCCCCACCATCCCCCTGACTAATTCCCTCTCCCTACCTGCACTCACCTATCACCATCCCGTCTACCTTCCCCAGCCCCACCCCTCCTCTCTCTATTTATTTCTGAGCTCCCTTCCCCCTTCCCATTTTTGAAGAAGGGTCCCGACCCAAAACGTCAACTTTCCTGCTCCTCTGATGCTGCCTGGCCTGCTGTGTTCCTCCAGCTCCATACTGTGTTGTCCCTATGGCATTAGCCTGGAGTTTTGGATTATTAATCCAACACTGCCTTCCCTATCTTGTAAGACATGCGAGGAAATCCATTATAAGCATTTTGTGAGAATGTAACCTTCAGGGTACATTTACTTGCAAGGCGTTATTTTTGACTGATTCAAAATAGTACTAACATTCAACTCTGCCCAGCATAAGGAGTAGGATTTATTGTAAGATTTTTGATCGGTCATTCAGGATAGTTCAGACTTCACCGAAGGGGAGTTCAAAAGTCATCGGCAGGATGTAAGACAGAGACAGAAGTATATTCCATGTTCAGAGTGCTGCAGTTAGTTATACTGCTGGGGAAGCAGTTGAACTACAAAAATTTCTACAAAATGTCCTCAGAACTGAAGAACGGTTACTCGACCTGAAACATTAATTTTGATTTTTCTCCACAGATGCTGCCAGACCTGCTGAGCTTTTCCAGCAATTTCTGTTTTTGTTTCTGATTTACAGAATCTGCAGTTCTTTCAGTTTTTAAAGTTCTGGGGACCTAGGTTCCAATCCTGCCATGGCGGATGATGGAATGTGAATTCAATTTAAGTAAAAATCTGGAATTAGGAGTTTAATGATGACCATGAATCTTCTGATGATTTTCAAAAAAAAAACCCAACTGGTTCAGTAATGTCCTTTAGGGAAGGAAGCTGCCATGCTCACCTGGTCTAACCTACACGTGACTCCAAATTGACAGCCACGTACCATGAACGAATAATGATTCAGGACTCAGAGGTCACCTGCAGAAGATGAGAAAGTCATTGTCTCTGAGTGGGGGAAGCTGTAATGGATGTGGAAGAAGCCTGCAAACATTAACACGTCAACATTGATTAAAAGAGAGACAAGAAGTCAAAGCTTTTCATCTTGTACTCTACAGGACATTTTAAAATATTTGTCATGAGATGTGAGCTTCACTAGCTAGGTCGGCATTTAATTACTCAGAGGGCATTTGAAGAGTCAACCACATTGTTGTGTGTCTGGAGTCACAAGAAAGCAGAGCAGGTAAGGATGGCAGATTTCCTTCCCTGAAGAATATTAGTGAACCAGATGTGTTTTTATGGCAACATCAATAGTTTTTTTGGTCATTGTTAGATTAACTTTTATTTTAAGTTCCAGATTAGTTATTGAGTTCAAAGTTCACCATCTGCCATGTTGGGATTTGAACCCACATCCTCAGAACATTAGCCTGAAGTTCTCTGGTCCTAGACCAGTGACATTGCTACTGCACTGCCACCTCCCTTAAACTAGGTCCGGCACACAAGAAACAAACTAGAAAAAAAAAATACCAAATCTATGTAAATTAGAGTCCTTTTCATTTTCAAGTCTGTCTCTTTAGTCCTAGTCCTGATGAAAGATGAAAAACTTTGGCTTCTTGTCTCTTTTTATCAATGTTTAGCAATTATTATAGATTCAGTGCAGCTGACCGAGTGGGACTTGTAAAGCTTGCAAGCAGTATCGTAATTTGCTTGATGCAACTGAGCAAGACTGGAATTTGCAGAAAAACCCAGGGCAGGACTGGCTCAGCCAAGCCAGCTGTTGGTGAAGTGCTGGAAATATGCTTGTGAAATGGGTGCTGGAGTGCAGTTTTGAAGTCCAAGGGAGATTAGACCCAGGAAAGGAGGGGGATTGACCAGAACAGGAGCAGTCATTTAGGCAGTCCATGACAGAGCGGCTCTTGAGAAAGAGTTTAAAGACAAATGGACAAAAATGAACAATTGCAATCCCTTGTGGAGTAAATGGTATTTAATGATTCACTGCCTCATTAATATCTGGGAGGAATTGCTGAGAAATTCATGGGATCTGTCTTGATGAGGGCATTCAATTGAAGTGTATTACCCATATTTACCACAGGTTAATTTTGGTTGTTAGAAACAAGTTGTGCTTTTACTGTGGATTGCATTCCTTTCCTAACATTGTACAGTGAACTTTATTGTTACTTGTTTAAAACCATGGAATCGTGTTGTTTTATTTTCTGAGTAAGTTACATGACTTCTGGGTTCCACTGCGGTTTTCAGTCAGTGTCTATTCTCTTCCAACTCGACTCTCCTGTGGTACCCACAAGGTAGTTGGGCTTTTCACCCATAGCTGGGAGTTTATTCATGGAGGTGTCCATATGTCAGTGGTTCAACACACTGCATGTCTGTGGCCAAACCTCTTCTAATTAACACTGAGGTTTTAACTTGGAACTGCACGTGGCCTTCTTTCCATGTATAGCAGTAAGAATTCACAGCCAAGCATTTACCAATGGAAAAGTTGTGTATTTACAGGGAGAGATGTACACATTTGGCTCTCTGCTTTATATTATTGCTAGCTATAGGTGTGGATTTAAAATGACAAGCAAACTAACACATAAAATTAGAAAGCAACATAACTGTCTTTCATCCACACATAAAATGTATCACATCAACCAGCTGGACACACCACAGCAATGAAAGGTAATAGCCAACTGATTTGTCATAGGAATATTGAATCAGAGATAAATATTGACCACAACTGGAAGGGACCCTTTCCTTGTTTACTGCTGTGGGATCCTGTATATTTACTCAATTAAGGTAAGGGCCCCAGATGAATTTCTCATCCAAATAATGGAACTTTTCTGTTTTTTTCTGGGTTTCCCTGGCTGGACCAGCATTTATTGCCCATCCCTAATTGTTCTAATTGATGGTGGTGAACAGCCTTCTTGAATCATTGGAGCCCACATGCTGTAGGTAGACCTAGAATACCATTAGGGAGGGAGTTCCAGGATTTTGACCCAGCGACACTGAAGTAATGGTGATATATTTCCACGTCAGGATGGTGAACAGCTTGGAGGGAATTTGCAGGTAGTACCGTTCCCAACTATCTGCTTCCCTTGTCCTTCAAAATTGAAGTTGTCGTGAGTTTGGAAGGTGCAGTCTGAATTTCTGCAGTGCATGTCGTGGATTGTATGTACTGCTGCTACTAAGCATCAGTGGTGGAGTGTGTGGATGTTTTTGGATGTGGTGCCAATCTGCAAGCTGCTTTCCCCTACATGGTATCAAGCTTCTTGAGTGTTTTTGGGGCTGTATTCATCCAGACAATTGGGGAGTAATACCTCACACTCCTGACTTATGCCTTGTAGATAGTGGACTAGCTTTGAGCAGTCAGGAGGTGAGTTATTCACTTCAGTATCCCTAGCCTCTGACCTATTCTTGTAGCCACTGTATTTGTATGGCTAGTCCAGTTCAGTTTCTGGCCAATGATAACTCCCAGAATGTTGATAGCAGGGGATTCAATGAAGTTACCAGCATTGAATGTCAAGAGATGACGTTTAGATCCATTTTTGAAAATGGTCATTGCCTGGTATTTATGTGGAGTGAATGTTATTTGACACTTACCAAACCCAGGTCTTGAAGCATTTGCATGGACTGCTTCAGTATCTGAGGAGTCGCAAATGGTGCTAAATGTTGTGCAATGATCAGCAAACATGCCCACCTCTGACCTTGTGATGGAGGGAAGGTCATTGATGAAACAGCTGAAGATGGTTGGACTAGTAAGTTAGAATCATAGAATCCCTACGGTGTGGAAGCAGGCCATCCGGCCCGTCAAGTCCACACCAACCCTCTGAAGAACGTTCCACCTGAACACATCACCCCACCCTATCCCTTTAACCCTGCATTTCCCATGGCTTATCCACCTAATCTACATATCCTTGGACACTATGGGCAATTTAGAATGGCCAATCCACCTAATCTGCACATTTTTGAGGAACCCTGAGGACCTCCTGCAGAGACGCCGATGAGCTGAGATGACCGACCTCCAACAAAGACAAGCATATTCCTTTGTGCCAGGTATGACTTCAACCAGCAGAGAACATTTGCCCTTATTCCCATTGACTCCAGTTTGTTTGGGCTCCTTGATGCCACCCTCAGTCAAATACTGCTTTGAAGTCAAGGGCCATTTCTTCCACCTCACCTCTGGAATTCAGCTCATTTGTCCATGTTTGAACAAAGGTTGTAATGAGATCTGGAGCAGAGTGGTCCTGCTGGAACCCAAATTGGGCATCAGTGAGCTATGTCGGTGTTCTAACTGTATCAATGTTTGCAGAGGGTTTCCAGGGGTAATCAAAATTTGCAAGGAGCTACCTTATGCCCAGTAGAAAAAAGTTTGAAAATGTTGATATAAAAATGTCAAGGGACAGTAAGAAGATTAATCATTTCAAACAGAACTTCCTGTGTATAGAGATTCCACTGATAATGATCGAACACGTTCTGCTAAATTAACATTAGTTGTCATATGCGTGCTGCATTTCAAACAAAGCACATTATGTTAGATGTCATGTTCTTTATAAACACGAAGAACAGCCTATAAGTAATTAAGATTAATTATTTAGTTCTGTATTGGTTTTGACAGAACTTTATTGAAAACAAAGCTTTGTGAAAAGCAATTCAACAACATGAATAATAATAATTTGTATTTATATTTCATCTTTAATGCATTTAAATGCCCCTAAGCACTTCAGAAGACAGTAAAATTTGACATTGTGCCAAATGAAAAGAAACACAATTGTAGGCTAAAAGAGGTGATATGAGTAGGGATTAAAATAGGAGCTGGAGAGGTTTGTGGAAATTCGTTGAAACACACCATGTCCCAATCTCTGGATTGCAAAGAAATGGATCCCTACAGGTTCTGATAGGACCAAGCACCTAAATGAATATGAGCAACCCCCTGAAGTGGAATCAGACAGATCCCTTGACTGACTGTGGCAGTGTCCCCTCACTGGTGTAGCCCGTTTTGACTCCATTAGGACTGTTCCCCTTTGACTTTCAGACTTGGCCATTTGGTTGTGTCCAACATGTTTGTCATATAAGATGCTGGCACATGCTCATAGGTGTGCCATTGACATAGCATGGCGCCATACAGCAAAATGTCCATCTTCTTGACTGTTCAGTGCTCAAAATGGTGACAAGCCAACTAGTTCTCTCTCTCTATACTAAAAACCAATGCAAGCCACGAAGTCTGACAACCTGCAAATTAGAACTGAAAAGCTGATGCGCTAAAAAGCAATGCAAGCCACAGAGGTTGACAGCCCTCAAGGATGTGCAAAGTGAGTAAGCGCTAAGAAATGAAGCTAAGAGCCATAAGATGCATCCTGTGTAGATGCGTTAGAAATGTGTGCATCTCTGAGCTCAAAGCAACCTGGCAGTAGCATGTGAGTCGTAAGTGTCGCTGACCTCCAAAGTAAAGACCCAAAAGGCTGAAGCGTTGCAGAAGCTACTCCCAGGGCAGATATGATGATGTGGTGATGCTGGTGGTTTGCTGATACAGACTTAGGTGGAAGAAGGGACGAAGAGGATGGTGTCCATTGAGCACACAGAGACAGGGTGGTGAAGACAGACTTGGATGAACGGGCAGGGAAGCAAGTAGTGAGCTGCCACTGCCAGGTAACCACTCTAAGTTTCATGTTCAGAATTGGCGCCATCTAATTTCTTGGGGAAGGAGAAAATTGGAAGCTGCATAGATATGAGGTGAGTAGGGTTAGTACAAGATACAAATGCATGGAGATAATGTAGTCATCACTCACTAACGAGATTCGGAACTTGCCCCTTAAACATTAAGGGGAAATTTAGAATCTTTTTCTTCTGAATTTTTCCTGTCTCACCATCATTTCTCACCTTTCTGACCATTGCCACTCAAGGAAGTGAAAAATTCTACCCACAATATATTTTCAAATAAGTCTCCTGTGCAAATCCATGGTTTATCTTTATATTTTGATATTACTAAATGGTTATTGGCATAAATTATTTGCCTAGTGTATCAGTTTGAAATTGTAGAGAAAGAAGAATCAAATGGATAATATAAAGCTAGGCTGTGTGCTGGTGATGTAAAGGAACTTCAACAAAGGAAGTGTAACGAGAGCAACAATTTTGATGATCCTTATTTGTTAAAAGAATGAAGCATCATAAACTTACATTTTGCTTTTGTTTCACTGTATTTGAACTTTTAATTTCCACTTGTACTAACAACTAAGTGATAGAACTGACTTCCCCTTGTAGCCAAGTGTTATTTTCAGAAATATCTACAGTGCTATAGTTCAGATGGCTTTTTTGATGCGGTATAGGGCAGCATTGTTGCTTTTCTGACGTTATTAACAAATATGCAGTGGTTTGTGACAAGTTAATTTCTGGGTGTGACAGCCACCAGTATACTGTTCCCGAAAGGGAAATATATATGCAAGCTGTATGTCTTTCCCTTGTTACTATTTTTACATAAATTCATGGCCCAGATTTGAACAGTGCCAACGGTATATGTTTATATATGAAAATAAAAATTAGGAGCAGAAATAGACCACTCAGCCTCCTAAGCCTGTTCCACCATTCAATAAGATCTTGGTTGGCCTGATTACTCCACATTCCTGCCGATCCCTGTAAGGTTTCAGGCATTTCCTGACAAAGAATCTGTCTACCTTTGTCTTTAAAGTGTTCAAAGTTTCTGTTTTAACCTTCTTTTCTGCAAGATTGTTTCAAAGAGTCATGATTCTCTGCAACAACACATTTCTCCATATTTTTATCTTAAATGGGTGACTCCTTATTTTTAAATAGTGACCTCTAATTCTAGGTGCTCTGACAGTTGGAAACATCTCTTTCACATCTAATCCATAAAGAATGCTAAGGATCTTACTAGCTTCAATTAAATTACCTCTAACTTCCTAAACTCCAATGGATATAAGCACTAACTGCCAACCTTTCCTCATATGACAAGCAAACCATTACAGGAATTAGTTTAAATAACCTTCTTTTGAGTGCTTCCAATACATTTACAGCTCTCAATAAGGAAAGCAATATTTTGCACAGTACTCCAGATCTGGTCTCTCCAATACCTTGTAAAGCTAAAGCATGACCAATGTCACACCTATAAGCATGTGCCAGCATCTTGTTGTGAGTACTCCTCACAACAAACAATAACATTCCAATAATTAATTTTTGTCCCTGCATATTAGCCCTTTGCTTAATGCCTTAATGCACTAGGACACCCATATGACTTTATGTTCCTACAATCTTTCAGCATATAGGTGATATGCTTTTTTTTTGTTATTTCTTCCAAATTGGACAACTTCACATTATCCCACATTATATTTCATTTTCCAAGTCTTTTCCCACACAATTAACCAATTGTTAGGATTCCAGTCAGATCCCAGACTGAAATCTGGTTTTATAGACCTTATTTTGTTTTATTTTGATTTAACAAGGTATCTTCCACTGCGGCATAACCATGCAATGCTGCAGATTAGTTTGATTAACACAACTGAAGTTTGTTACACAACAGAATAAAAATAAAATAGAACTAACCACACTATTTACATATAATGCAATTTGCAAGTTTTTGAAAAACAGTAAAATACAAATCCATCTATCCCAACACCATCATTATATTGTATTCAAACACAAGAAAGAATTTCCTTCTTAACTACATTTATAGGTTTGACTCAATGATTTCTTTCAATTTCTGTTCTTGAGAGCCTTTTTCTTGATCAGTTTTTTTTTTCTTAGCTGCAAATAACCACTTCAGGATTCTACCCAAACACTTCTGACCTGGAGTTTTCAAATAAAACATTTACATCGAGGTAACCTATTTCCTAGCTATTCGGAATTGACTCTATTCTCTCGAGAAATGGTTTCATATATCTAACTTCAACCAAGATTTCTGCAAACTCAGATCAAATGTTTTCCTGCTATGGGGGTTTCTTTTAAACAATAAAAAATCAGAATTTCTCATGGAAAAGAAGCTAATGATCTTCAATGTTTACTCTGTCTAATTGTAAACCTCTCCCATGTAGGCAAATTCCCATTATTACCCCAGGAAATAGCCCCTGCATCTCTTACTGAATTAATCAAAAATCATAGCTTCAGAAATACTGAAAAGTTCATAAAATTAAACCCTGCATACACAAAGACTGAAACCCATATGCCACTCTTCATTCATTGATGGGATGAGGGTGTTGCTGACCAGGCAACACTTATTGCCCATCCCTAATTGCCAAGACGGCTGTTTAGAATCAACTACATTGCTATGTAGAGTCACATGTAGGCCAGACCAGGTAAGGATGGCAGTTTCCTTCCCTAAAGGACATTAGTGAACCAGATGGGTTTTTCCTGACAATCAACAATGGTTTCATGGTCATCATTAGATTCTTAATTCCAGATATTTTATTGAATTCAAATTCCACCATATGCCGTGGTGGGATTTGAACCTGGGTCCCCAGAATGTAATCTGGGTCTCTGGATTAACAGTCCAGCGATAATACCATGAGGCCAATGCCTCCCCCACTTTCAAAATCTAAACTCTAAAATTAAAATATTAATAAATGCATAATCATATCCCTGACATCACACAATCTATTTTCCTTTGTAGCTACCTTATGTCCTCTCCATAACCTACTTTGCTATCAATCTTTGTGTCATCAGCAAATTAACAACCATCTTGTCATTCAAATCATACATTTACATTGTAACAGGCTGAAGCCCTAGCACTGATCTCTGTGGCACACCGCTTCTTATAACTTTCCAACCAGAAAATGACAAATTTAAGCCTGTTTTCTGTTAGCTAGCCAATCTTCTATCCATGCCAGTATGTTACTCTATGAGCTCTTATTTTCCAAAAAGACTTTGATGCGGTACCTTATCAAGCACCTTCTCGAAATCCAAGTATAGTACATCCACCAATTTCCTTTTATCTACAGCATGTTATTTCCTCAAAGCACACTGAGAAATTCATTAAATATAACTTCCCTTTCACAAGAACATTTTGGCGGTGCCCAATTACCTTGTCCAATTCCCCTGCCATAACTCCTTTAATAATACTTTCTAACACCTTCCCTTTGACACATATGAAGCTAACTGGCCTGTAATTTATTTATATTTATATCTCCCTTCTTTTTGAATACAGTATTTACATTCACAATTTCTAACATCATGAAACATTTCCTGACTTTTGGGATTTTTAATATAATTACAAATATTAGCCACTTCTTTTCATCTGATTTGCATGTAGCTCAGTTAATAATCGAGAGATGATGCAGAATGTTTTTCCTCATCCTTCTTATAACATTAGTAATGAAACATCCTAAGATACTTCATAGGTTATTATAAAACTAAGAATGATAAAGAGCCACACAAGAAGATATTAGGTCAGATGACCTAATTTTAAGGAATATCACGAAGGAGGAAAACAGGACTGAGAGGCAATGAGAAGAAGGGAAGGAATTGTGGGGCCAAAGCAACAAAGGCATAGCCACCAATGATGAATCCATCAATACTGGAGATGTAGATGGTCAGATTTTGAGGAGTACATGTATCTCAGAGTGTTGTAGGGGTGGAGATTTGAGAGAAAGGGAGATAGGAGGCCATGCAGGGATTTGAAAGCCAGGATGAGAAAAGTGTGTTAATGTCAGCAAAACTGTTAGCATTCACTGCCATTGCTCCACTGAAGCTGACAGCAACTTCTGGAGTCCAAACATGCACAGAATGATGTGGAAGTCTAGAAGTGGCTGTCAGTAATTCTACACTTCCCCAGAGGATACACCATTGAAGCAGCCTTAGATTGCATTCAATGGAAAATCAATTACAATGACAAGAATTTACACTTTTATGCTGTTAGTTTTGCTGTAAAACATTTGAAAATGTTGGAACTTATTAAATGATGTGCGACAGCATGTTTAGTGGCACACTAACTTCAAAATTAATACTGAGTATGTTCACTGTCTATGATAAACTACCTTCATATTTGTGGAATGTCAAACGCTTTGCTAGTGTTAAAATGTCATACATTTTAATTTTTAAAAAAATATTTAGTTTTAGCTTCTATCTTAATCCAGTCAAGAATAATTTCTTATGTTATCTTCAAATTTAAATTGAAAGTGAAGAATGTTAAATACTTTCAACTTTTTGGCATGTTCTGTTTGAACACGTCAATGTGATTATCTCTTTACCTGTCTGCTGACATCGCTGCTGTTGCGCACCAGGATATCCCTTTGAGAATTAAACTGCTGTTGGGAAAGCATGCCTTAGAGAGTGCTAGATATTTGTAAGTATTTTCTTCAAGATCAGCAGTGAGCACCAGTGCCTAGCTGCCGATTTCATTTTCCTGACCAATGTACCTTTATACCTGACTCTATTTAAAAACTATTGTTAAGATCTTTAAAATTAATTTAGAAATATGATTAGAATGGCAACATCTGAACTTAATTTGTAATGTATCTTGATAAGGTGAAGTTGCCATAATCTTACCAGATCATAGGGTTACTCTTTCATTGCGGAGATAGAGACAACTATTAAAAACCAAAAGAACTGCGGATGCTGTAAATCAGGAACAAAAATAAAGTTGCTGGAAAAGCTCAGCAGGTCTGGCAGCATCTGTGGAGGATAAAACAGAGTTAACATTTCGGGTCTGGTGACCCTTCCTCAGAACATGTGTGTGTAGAGACAACTAATGATGCTTTAACTTTATGGTCACCACACCTCAGACGAGAGAGAGGTTGAGAAGGAGAGTACTTCATGGTAAACTCAGCTGGTGCAGAATTGAGCATACGCTGTTGGTACTTTCGTTGTAATTACGACCTGACAGATCTGTTGTTTCACTGGGTACAGCTTGATGTTTAGATGTTAGGCTGCTAGTAGGTGGGAAAATTCAGGCATAGCTTTTTTCTAGCCATTCCACAAAGAAGGTGTCTAATAGTGGTATTAACCAAAATTAAAATCAGCTTTCTTTTATCTGACAGACTGTTGACAGTAGAATAGCAATATTTACAATTTAATTCATCAACAATTGCAAATTAATCAACATCTTTGAAAATTACAATGGAAAATCGATACAGGAATGGAAAATAGCCAAAATATATGGTCAGCTAATCCAAAGCTGAAAGATAAAGATTAGTCAATGTATCAGCCGAACTCAAAATAATTTTCGAATTCTAAGTAAAACTTATTTGTCCATGAGAGGGCGCCATGTGTCTAGTTATGTTACAGCACCCAATCAATTAAGAAAATGCCACATGATTTCCCTTTGGTGTTTGAAAAGCAGCGTGGATCTGGTAATAGCTAGAAATGGATTCTAGGTCTTGTCTGCCTTGAAGCAGGTTTACACATGTATTCATCACATTTAATATGCTGGATGAGAAGTAAAGAGATTCATGTACAATACTCATTTCTTCTCCACATTGTGCAGGCTTGACTCATGATTAGGTCCAAGTTCTAGTGGTGACATTTAAATTTTACACTAATCTGAGCATCATACCCTCCGCAAATTAATGAGTCTGTGAACAGTACCGTGCATTTGTCATTTGAATTTATGTTAATACAATGAGCTCCCCTGGTGATGTTGATGGGCCTCAGCAGCTGTTCAAACCACAAAATGTTCAGACATTTTCCACCACATTTTATCACTTGTCCCTTTCAGTGGACTTTATAGGCTGTCATTTGTGCACCAATCATGGTGGTGGTTATTGATAGGTCTGGTAATTATCTATGACTTTATATCCCTGCTCTGACCCCAAAACAATGAGCATAAGTAATGGATCACTGTTCAGAAAATTACATTTGTGACATTGCAACAATCCCCAACCATGAGGTCAGCACAAGTTCATTAAGGAAGATTGACATTTACAAATTTTGTTGTCATGCCAAATGGTTGCAATATTTTGCAGATAAAATTTTGGAGAACTGGAAACTGCTTAATCAGGAAGTGTGCTGCCTGCAGCTGTGGTGACTGTGCAGTGATATTCTTGACAAGCCACATTTTACTTATGTTGTCATTTTCTTTGCAAAATTATCAAACATGGTTGACAAATGTAATTGGATTATCAAGAGATTCAAGTAGGGAGAGTAAAGCCCAGCAGTTTCCTATCTGACTAGTTCAGTTGTAAGCTGCCACTGGTAGGTCGATTTCCTTGAACCAGATGAATTGTGTCAGTGGGTGTGAAAAACACATATAAAGGCACAGCCTGTGTTTCTGGTGAAAATAAAAAAAAGGGAAATTTTTTTTTGGAATGATTGCAGACCACCTGAACTTGGTATCCTACAATTCATAACTGAATATCTGTGCTCAGATAAGATTAACACTTTTAATTTGCTTAATTTCTTTTATGGTCAATATCTTTGGATACTATGTGTTGTTAGTTTAGTCAGCAAGTTCCTTTCTGGAAGTGTCAAGAATGTGTTAGTATACAAACTGATGATATTACCCCATGAATACTGAATTTTATATATTTCTTTTGATGCAGCAATTGATATTTTGTTGTGTGTCATGTCAGTAGTTTTCTTAAAATTGTATCCATTTTGTAAAAGTCTAACCTGTACAGCATCCTCTTTCCCCAACTCCAACACATGTGCCTTCTTGAGGGCACTCAAATGAAGTCAGCTTTAAAGAGATTTCACAGAACATTAGAACCTTATGTTGGATTAAAAATCAAAACAAAAATGCTGCACCAATTGTTATAAGAAGAGGTTGGATAGGCTAGGACTTCTTTTACCGGAACGTAGGAGACTGAGGGATGACCTTATAGTGGTTATAAAATCATGAGAAGCATAGATAAGATAGCTAACAGCTTTATCCCATGGTCGGGCAGTCTAAAACTAGAGAGTATAGGTTTATGGTGAGAGGGGAGAGATGCAAAAGGGTTCAGAAGAGCAATTTTTTTCACAGAGAGGTTGGTGAGTGTCTGGAATGGGCTACCGGAGGTAGTGGTGGAAGTGAGTGCAATTTCATCATTTAAGAAACATTTAGACAGGTACATGAATGGGATATGTATGGACTAAACACAGGCAAATGGGACTAATTTAATTGTAAAAACTGGACGGCATAGACAGGTTGGGCCAAATGGCCTGTTTCCTTGCTGAAGACCTCTTTGACTCTGTGACTCAGCAGGTCAAGCAGCATGTGTGGTGAGAAATGGAGGTGATGACCTTTCCTCAGAACAGCAATTTTGCTTTTGTAAGAAGTGGATTGTTCTGCATCAATGAACTGAGCTTTGAATTATTGCTAGCGGCTAAAAACTGGCACTGTGCTCCCGAAGAGTCACAAGTGGATTTGTGTATCATACACCCTTATGATCAGGCAAACCATTAACAACATTGCTAATGGACTTTACGATCAACTTGGTCCTTTTATAAATACCTCTTTAGGGATTGTTGTGTTCAGAAGGCAATAAATGTAGATCCTGTAGAAACCTCACTAACCACTGATTTATAATTTACTAGAGGTTTTATTATCGAAGTCATTTGAAATCCATGATAGTCCATACACTTGGCCTGGGAACTTGTGATGTTGCATTGAAAACATCCCTGTGAAAAAAGCCTGATCTCTTTTGTTGTTTCAGTCAGTAAATGTATATACAGTATCAGATTTCCTTTTTTGCTACACGGTGGTAACCTGCCCCATTCTTTGTCAAATTGTTTGACTTCTATTCTGTTGATTGTGATTTTGTTCTGTAGTACTGATCCATACAAGAAGATCTGAGAAGGTGGTGGTGAGCTACCCCTTTGAACTACTGCAGTCCATTTGCTGTAGGTAGATCCACAATGCTGTTGGGGAGGGAGTTCCAGGATTTTGACTCATCAGCACTGAAGGAACAGTGATATATTTCCAAGTCAGCATGGTAAGACTGGGAGAAGTGTACAGCAAGTCAGCATAACTATGAAGCAGGCTGGGCCAGCAGACCTGCATCAGAAAGACATCAGCAGGAGATTAAAAACAGGAAGGAGTCCCTTCAACTTGTTTCTACCTGTGAGAACCGAAGTGTGAGGTCGTAGGAAAACAGGTAGGTGATTGGCAGGGTGTTTCTGCCCTATTTCAATTCATTGGCCAATGGTTTAAATCAAGAGACATCATGAGAGCTGAAGAGTACAGTTAAGAAATTCACTTTAAGCTTTAGCACCTTAACTAATTAATTAAATAAGATAGAATTGGCTAACAGGCGATGTTTTGCAGCTGTAGTATGTGTGAGCTGGTGGATGCTGGTGCGACCCATGGCGATCACATCTGCTTGGTAGATGTGTGGACGCTCAAAGGACTTTGACTCAGAACTGACGAGCTGGAATCCAAGGTATGGACATGGTGGTGCGTCAGTGAGGGGAAGAGTTAACTAGGCACAATGTTTCAGGAGGCAGTCACACCCCTTTGATTAATTACATCCATGGTGAGGGATGGGGTGTGGGGGGTATGACTGAGATTGAGGGAGGTATAATGATCCAGAATTAAGCTGTGGAGGAGCTCCAGATAATGCCCTTGTCTGAGGGTCTTTCTACTGATGTGGACAAGGACAAAAATTGCAGAGAGAATGATATCAAGGAGTAGAGCTGGATGAACACAGCAGGCCAAGCAGCATCAGAGGAGCAGGAAGGC